>NC_053024.1:443234205-443376724 GCF_003073215.2 Triticum urartu | reverse complement strand
ATGGCCGAAGTCGGACCTGTGGGGCCTGATGGGAAGGAGATCCCTGTGAGCTTAGTGTACGGCCAAGTAGAATTGGCCATAAAGTATTCCCAACATGACTGTAGACTAGATAGCCTATTGGATGGTATTGAAGAGGAATTCAACCAGTCAAATTGACTATGTAATTTTAAAGTGACATGTATAATGCCTTCTAGCCGGATTGTAGATCGTTTGTCGTGGCGGCCTTTTCGCTTCAACCTCGGGACCCGACAGTCCGGAGTGTATCCGAATACCCTCTTGGTTATGTAAGAACCGGGGCATGCGTGGAGACCAGGCGTAGGGGTCACTAGTGCTTTATCAGACAAGTGCCCAACTAGTTATGTTATATTACATGGGTAGTAATAAACATCTTCCAGGGAGAATAGTTCCGTTAAGGGTTCCTTTCCCTGGGTAAGCATGCCCTAAAGTGCATGTCCGGACTGCGATAAGCAGCGCAGAAAAATCATCCGGGGGCAGATATGGATAATAAAAGTCATCTTTTGTTCACCGACCGAATATTCCCTTAAGAACGCTAGCTTTCGGCTTCACCCAGTCTGAGGTACACGTCCGGCTGACCTGGCGGTAACAATCGCAGAGGTGCTCCCCTTATGCCCTAGCCGAATTAATGGGAACGTAGGGCATAAATACAAGAGCCAGGCAACCCAGCTTGGCCAAAACTTAGGTCACATCGATGCATATAATGGTGAAAAAAGGTACATGCGGAAGTATAACACATGTGTTGGGCGTGAGGCCCAGGTAAATAACTTAAGCTTCTATGAAAGAAGCCCCCAGGTATGAAGAGTGCGGCTAGCGCATCTGTAATGTACGAGTGAGGCACAAGGTTACCCTTGAAGGCCTAGAGAAATAAAAGAAAGAAAGGGAAACAAGACAGATGATGCACATGCAGAAAATGGACAAAGGGAGGGGACTAACATAGAGTCCGGTGCTAAGCGTAGAATCTTCGAAGCCTGGCTGCGTTCCATGGGTTCGGCTCGAGTCTACTAGACGATGCATCCCGCAGTCGGTACGCTCCACGGGTCAGAACTTGGTCGATGATGAAGGGACCTTCCCATTTGGGCTCGAGCTTGTTCTTTTTCTTATCCGGCAACTGTAGAACTAGTTCGCCAACGTTATAAGTTTTGGCCCGTGCTTCTCTGCTTTGGTATCTATGAGCCTGTTGCTGGTAAAATGCGGAACGGGCTTTGGCTACGTCGCGCTCTTCCTCCAAGGTGTCCAGACTGTCCTGCCGATCGAGCTCGGCTTCTCTTTCTTCGTACATGCGCACTCGAGTGAGTCATGAATTATGTCATAGGGCAGGACTGCCTCTGCGCCGTACACCATAAAAACGGTGTATATCCGGTACTACGATTCGGCGTGGTCTGCAGCCCCTAGAGTACGGAGTCGAGCTTCTCTACCCAGTGCGTGTCAGATTCCGTTAAGGAGCGCACTAATCTGGGTTTAATGTTGCTCATTATAAGACCATTTGCTCGTTCGACTTGTCCGTTGGTTTGTGAGTGATAGTCTGAAGCATAATCGAGCTTGATGCCCATTTTGCTGCACCAAAGTTTTACCTCGTCGGCCGTGAAGTTCGTGCCGTTATCAGTGATGATGCTGTGGGGGACGCCGTAACGGTGTACAACCCCGGATATGAAATCTATCACCGGTCCAGATTCGGTTGTTTTAACCGGTTTAGCCTCTATCCATTTGGTGAATTTATCCACCATGACCAATAAGTATTTTTTCATGTGGGTTCCCCCTTTAAGGGGTCCAACCATGTCAAGCCCCCAAACCACGAAGGGCCATGTAATGGGGATTTTTTGGAGGGCGGTGGGTGGCATGTGGCTTTGATTTGCAAAGAGCTGGCAACCGACGAAACGTTGGACCAAGTCATGTGCATATGCCCGGGCCGTTGGCCAATAGAATCATGTACGGAAGGCCTTGCTTACAAGATCCCGGGCTGCGGCGTGATGATCGCCGAGTCCGGCGTGAATTTCTGCCAAAAGGTTCCGCCCTTCCTCTTCAGAGATGCACCTTTGAAGGACTCCGGTAGCGCTTTTTTTGTACAGTTCTCCCTCATGGACCCTGTAGGCCTTGGATCGCCGCACTATGCAGCGTGCCTCATTTTGGTCCTCCGGAAGTTCTTGTCTAGTTAGGTAGGCCAGGAATGGTTCTGTCCACGGGGCAATAATGGCCATTATTTCGTGGGCTGAATGTGTTATTTCGGTGGCGGGGCCTCCGATTGTGTCAGAGAGTTCGATATCGGGTATTTTGGCCGGGTCCGGACTGTTGTTACCGGTGTCCCCTTCCCATGCAACGGATGGCTTGAAGAGCCTTTCCAGAAATATGTTGGGAGGGACCGCGCCGCGTTTTGCGCCGATGCGGGCGAGGATATCCGCCGCCTGATTGTTTTCCCGAGCCACATGGTGAAATTCGAGCCCCTCGAACCGAGATGACATTTTTAGGACGACATTGCGATAAGCTGCCATTTTCGGATCCTTGGCATCAAAGTCTCCATTTATTTGGGATATCGCGAGGTTCGAATCCCCGCGCACCTCTAGGCGTTGAATGCCCATGGATACTGCCATCCGGAGACCATGTAGAAGGGCCTCATATTCGGCTGCGTTGTTGGAGTCCGTATACATTATATGTAGTTCGTACTGAACTGAATCTCCTGTTGGGGACGTCAAAACGACGCCAGCCCCCAAACCAGCCAACATTTTGGAGCCGTCGAAGTGCATGATCTAGTTTGAGTATGTGCCGTACTCCTTACGGAGTTCGGCTTCCGTCCACTCGGCGACGAAGTCAGCCAAAACTTGCGATTTAATAGCTCACCATGGCTTGTAAGTTATGTCGAACGGGAGGAGCTCAATGCCCATTTGGCAATCTGTCCCATCGCGTCGTGGTTGTTTATAATATCGTTAAGTGGTACTTCCGAGGCTATCGTTATCGAACACTCTTGAAAGTAGTGTCGCAGCTTCCGGGATGCCATAAATACCGTGTATGCTATCTTTTGATAATGCGCGTACCGTGATTTGCATGGAGTAAGGACAGTGGACACATAGTATACCGGCTTTTGAAGGGGGAATTTGTGTCCGTCCGCTTCTCGTTCGACAACAAGCACTGCGCTTACTACTTGATGAGTTGCCGCAATGTATAATAGCATTGGTTCGCCAATGTTTGGCGTGGCCAGGACTGGGTTTGTTGCCAATATGGCTTTTATTTCGTTGAGTCCGGCCGTGGCGGCATCTGTCCACTCGAAGTGTTTGGTGCGCCGGAGGAGGCGATAAAGGGGTAATGCCTTTTCTCCCAAGCGGGAGATAAAGCGGCTTAGAGCCGCCACGCATCTAGTCAATTTTTGTATTTGTTTGAGGTCTATTGAGGTAGCCAACTATGACAACGCTCGGATTTTGGCCGGATTAGCTTCAATACCTCTACTGGAGACAATGAATCCCAGGAGCTTTCCGGCTGGTACGCCGAAAACGCATTTTTCCGGATTGAGCTTGATGTCATATGTTCGGAGGTTATCGAATGTGAGCCTCAAGTCGTCTACTAGAGTTTCGACATGCTTGCTTTTAGCGACCACGTCATCTAAGTATGCCTCCACTGTTTTGCCGATTTGGTTTGCCAGACATGTCTGAATCATGCGCTGATATGTTGAGCCGGCGTTTTTGAGCCCGAAGGGCATTGTGTTGAAGCAGAATGGGCCGTATGGTGTGATGAATGCCGTTGCGGCTTGGTCTGGCTCTGCCAGTTTAATTTGATGGTAGCCGGAGCATGCGTCGAGGAAACACAATGAATCGTGTCCTGCGGTGGCGTCGATGATTCGATCGATGTGGGGGAGGGGGAAACGATCCTTTGGGCAGGCCTTGTTAAGGTCCTTAAAATCGACACACAAGCGCCAGGATTTGTCCTTCTTTGGTACCATCACCAGGTTTGCTAGCCAGTCCGGATGTTTTATGTCTCTGATGAATCCGGCCTCCAATAGCTTGGCTAGTTCCTCTCCCATGGCTTGTCTCTTAGGTTCGGAGAAACGCCGAAGAGCCTGCTTAACTAGCTTGAATCCTTTTAGGATATTTAGGTTGTGCTCGGCCAGCCTGCGTGGGATTCCTGGCATGTCTGAAGGGTGCCAGGCAAAAATGTCCTAGTTCTCGCGTAGGAACTCTCGCAGTGCGGCGTCGACATCAGGGTTTAATTGTGCCCCGACAGAAGCTGTTTTTGCAGGGTCTGTTGGATGGACTTGGAATTTGACTATCTCGTCCGCCGGTTTAAAGGAGGTGGACTTGGATATTTTATCGAGTATCACATCGTCCCTGTTAACCGTGGAGCGCCGCGCAGTTAGTTCCTCGACCGCTAGGGCTTCGGATAGTGCCTCGAGGGCCAGTGCGGCTGTCTTATTCTCGGCGCGGAGTGCTATGTCCGAATCACTAGCAAGAGTGCTGATTCCGTTGGGCCCGGGCATTTTCAGCTTCATGTACCCGTAATGGGGTATGGCTTGGAAGATTGTAAACGCTTCCCGCCCTAGTAGAGCGTGGTATCCGCTGCTGAACAGGGCCACTTGGAATGTAATTTCTTCGGACCTATAATTATCCGGCGTGCCGAATACCACATATAGTGTGATTTTCCCAGCACAACGTGCTTCCCGACTGGGGATGATTCCTCTAAAGGTTGTGCTACTTTGCTCAATGCGGCTCCAGTCTATTTCCATCTTTTGAAGTGTTTCCTCATAGATGAGGTTTAATCCGCTGCCGCCATCCATGAGTACCTTGGTGAGTCAAAAGCCGTCCACGATTGGACCGAGGACCAGTGCGGCTAGTGCGCGAGCTGTTCGGAATTTGGGTTCGTCACTGGCATTGAAGGTAATAGCCGTGTAACTCCAAGGATTTATTTCTGCTATGTGGCAGATTTCGGCCATGCTGCGGAGTGTTCGCTTGCGTCTATTATTTGACGCGAAGGTCTCAAAGACCGTTAACACCGTATTGTTGTCCACGGGATGGTGCTCTGTGGTATTTGGGAGGAGTAGATCCTCACCACTTTTGGCCACCTGCCGGAGTATCCAACATGCTCTAAGGCTGTGTGTTGGTATTGCATCCGCTGTACTATGAATTTTGCAGGGTCCGTTGAGCCATCCCTCCAGTACAGTTCCTTGCACCGTAGAGGTCTTTTGCTTTTTGGTAGTTAACCTAGGTGTATTGTGATAATGTCCCCTTTTATTTCGGACTAGGTTTGTATTCAGGGCCGGATTATCCCAAAATTTTACTTCGGTTTTCCAGGCGCTTTCCATCGCACAGTACTTTCGTACTATGGACACCAAGTCGGCAAAGTGTGTAATTTCGCGGTGACTTATGGCGCTGAGGATTCCCTTGTCCGTGCAATTATTGCAGTAGAATGAAATTGCGTCTTCCTCGCGGTAGTCCTTTATCCTGTTCATGACCATGAGGAATCTGGCCCAGTAATGGTGTTCTGTTTCTTTGGGCTCTTGCCTAATTTGGGATAGATCGCTTATGTTTGGGTGGGTGGGTTTAATTGAGCCCGAATCCTTACCCAATCTGAGACTCAGGGGCCAAGGAGTTTCCGAACTCGGAAGTTTGGATTCTTGGATGTTTTACGATAAATCTAGCCCGCTGTCTGACTCTAGGTTCAGGCCTTGAGTGACGTCCTCCCCTCCGCGGGTATCCGGCTTGAAGGGATCGGGAATCCGGACATAGCTAGTCCTTAAGATAGATGAAGGGTTGCCACATTGTTCCTCCACCACTACAACGTGATGGGTGACCTAGGGAGAGTTGATCTCTCTCAGATCGGGTTTAGGCCCAATCTGATCGTAGTCTGTAGCGACTCCCAGGGCGGCAATGCGATCCAGGAGCTTGTTCGGGGAAGAGAGCTCCATTGGATCTAACTGCTCGGCGAGTTCCGAGTTGACGTGAAGATTGCTTTCGATGACCCGAGAAGTCATCGTCGGCACACCGGCCGAACAGGCGGTCATAAGAAAACCACCTAGCCGGAGAGTTTGGCTGACAGCCAAAGCTCCTTTAGCAATAGTGCCGTCTTTAAAGACGGGATGAGACAACCTTCCTGGTGGCGATGACACAGCGGAACTCTCAATGAAAGCACCAATATCGGTGTCAAAACCGGCGGATCTCGGGTAGGGGGTCCCGAACTGTGCGTCTAGGCCGGATGGTAACAGGAGGCAGGGGACACGATGTTTTACCCAGGTTCGGGCCCTCTTGATGGATGTAAAACCCTACGTCCTGCTTGATTGATATTGATGATATGGGTAGTACAAGAGTAGATCTACCACGAGATCAGAGAGGCTAAACCCTAGAAGCTAGCCTATGGTATGATTGTATGTTATTCTACGGACTAAAACCCTTCGGTTTATATAGACACCGGAGAGGGTTAAGGTTACACAAGGTCGGTTACAAAGGAGGAGATATTCATATCTGTATTGCCTAGCTTTCCTTCCACGCCAAGTAGAGTCCCATCCGGACAGGAGACGAAGTCTTCAATCTTGTACCTTCATAGTCTAACAGTCCGGCCAAAGGATATAGTCCGGCTGTCCGGAGACCCCCTAATCCAGGACTCCCTCAGCTAGGGTTACACAAGGTCGGTTACAAAGGAGGAGATATACATATCCGTATTGCCTAGCTTGCCTTCCACGCCAAGTAGAGTCCCATCCAGACAAGAGACGAAGTCTTCAATCTTGTGTCTTCATAGTCTAACAGTCCGGCCAAAGGATATAGTCCGGCTGTCCAGAGACCCCCTAATCCAGGACTCCCTCAATGGGATTCCTCAAAATGCCCTAGGTCTTCATGAGCAAGCGAGTTGGATTCACACCCACTTAGTTTCTTTTGTTGAGATTTCATACACTTATAGCTCTAGTACATCCGTTGCATGGCAATCCCTACTCACTCACATTGATATCTATTGATGAGCATCTCCATAGACCATTGATACGCCTAGTTGATGTGAGACTATCTTCCCCCTTTTTTTTCTCCAGAACCACCATTCTATTCCACATATAGTGCTATGTCCATGGCTCACGCTCATATATTGCATGAAGATTGAAAAAGTTTGAGAACATCAAAAGTATGAAACAACTGCTTGGCTTGTCATAGGGGTTGTGCATGATTAAATACTTTGTGTGATGAAGAAGGAGCATAGCCAGACTATATGATTTTGTAGGGGTAACTTTCTTTGGCCATGTTATTTTGAGAAGACATGATTTCTTTGTTAGTATGTGAGGGATTCCTGGATTAGGGGGTCTCCGGACAGCCGGACTATTGGACTATGAAGATACAAGATTGAAGACTTCATCCCGTATCCGGATGAGACTCTCCTTGGCGTGGAAGGCAAGCTAGGCAATACGGATATATAGATATCCTCCCTTGTAACCGACTCTGTGTAACCCTAGCCCCCTCCGGTGTCTATATAAACCGGAGGATTTAGTCCATAGGACAACAGACAATCATACCATAGGATAGCTTCTAGGGTTTAGCCTCTACCACCTCGTGGTAGATCAACTCTTGTAATACTCATATCATCAAGAACAATCAAGCAGGACATAGGGTATTACCTCCATCAAGAGGGCCCGAACCTGGGTAAAACATCGTGTCCCCTGCCTCCTGTTACCATCCGCCTTAGACGCACAGTTCGGGACCCCCTACCCGAGATCCGCCAGTTTCGACACCGACATTGGTGCTTTCATTGAGAGTTCCATTGTGTCGTCACCATAAGGCTTGATGGCTCCTTCGATCATCGGTAGCGATGCGGTCCAGGGTGAGGTTTTCCTCCCCGGACAGATATTTGTATTCGGCGGCTTCGCACTGCGGGCCAATTCGCTTGGCCATCCGGAGCAGATCGAGAGCTACGCCCCTGGCCATCAAGTCAGAATTTGAAACTTAAACTACACTGCCGACGTCCGCGGAGACTTGATCTTCAACGGATTCGAGCCCGTGTCAGGTGCGCCGCATAGTCACGACAAGCACGCCGTAACTCTGCCGTCGGACAGTGTTCGGGAGATCGCATCTGCAACTACTCCAGCCGTCAATCCGGAGCAAATCGCGCCATCCGAGAGCGGAGGGATAGACCCCGCCATGGAGGCCGCACTCTCAGTGGCGATAGAGCCGGATACTGACTTCACCTCTTACGAGAGCTGTGTCGTCGAACCACTGGATTCACCTCCGGGCACGGACTCCAAGCCGCCTACATCCGTGCCCGTTGAATCTGACTGGGCACCGATCATGGAGTTCACCTCCGCGGATATCTTTCAGCACTCGCCCTTTGATGATGTGCTAAATTCGTTGAGGTCCCTCTCCCTGTCAGGAGAACCTTGGCCGAACTATGTCCGGCTAGAATGGGATGCGGATGACGAAGAAATTCGCTGCCCACCCACCACCCACTTAGTAGCCACTATCGACGATTTAACCGGCATGCTCGACTTCGACTCCGAAGACATCAACGGAATGGACGACGATGCAGGAGACGAGCAGGAACCACCGCCCACAGGGTGTTGGACCGCTACCTCATCATATGACATATATATGGTGGACACCCCTAAAGAAGGCAATGGCGATGAGACAGTGGAGGATGACCCCTCCAAGAAGCAACCCAAGCGCCGACATCAGCGGCGCTGCTCTAAGTCCCGCTACAGCAAAAGTAGTGATACTCGCATAGGAGATAATAACACTCCGAATACTGCCGAAGACAACCACAATCCCCTCCAGCACGATGTAGAGCCGGAGGATGAACAAGCCAGCCCTCCAGAGCAGGCAACAGATGGAGAACCGGAGGAGGACAATTGCATGCCTCTCTCCGAAGATGAGGCGAGCCTCGACGACGAAGAATTTATCGTGCCTGAGGACCCCGTCGAACAGGAGCACTTCAAGCGCCAGCTTATGGCCACAGCAAATAGCCTGAAGAAAAAGCAACAACAGCTTCAAGCTGATCAAGACTTGCTAGCAGACAGATGGACCGAAGTCCTTGTGGCCGAGGAATACGAACTCGAGCGCCCCTCCAAGAGTTACCCTAAACGCAGGTTGCTACCTCACCTCGAGGAGGAAGCATTGAAACCTCATGCACCAGTGTACGACGCGGTTGACCGGCCACTGCATGGCCGAGCCAAAGAGGCGTTCCAGCCTGAAGTTCAGCCTGCACCCCGCCGCCACTCAATCCAAAATACCAAGGTTCAGGGCAACACATGGGACCTGCAAGACGTATTGGACAGTAAGGCAAAACTTGCAAGGTCAATATATATGTCACGGGCACGCGCGCCAACACGGGACGATGATTGTCGCGCCGGATACGTCAAAAGCAAATCCGGCCGGGCCGAATACAGCAAACAAGACTCATATGAACTGCGTCGGGATATAGCCCGGCACAGAGGCGCCGCAGACCCCCTATGCTTCACTAATGAAGTTATGGATCACGAATTCCCGAAGGGTTTGAAACCCGTAAATATCGAATCATATGATGGTACAACAGATCCCGCGGTATGGATTGAGGATTTCCTCCTTCACATCCACATGGCTCGCGGTAATGATCTACATGCCATCAAGTACCTCCCACTAAAACTCAAAGGACCAGCTCGGCATTGGCTGAATAGCTTGCCAGTAGACTCCGTCGGCAGTTGGGAGGATCTAGAAGACGCATTCCTTGACAACTTCCAGGGCACTTATGTGTGACCACCGGATGCTGATGACTTGAGCCATATAACTTAGCAGCCAGGGGAATCGGCCAGACAATTCCGGACTCGATTCCTGACTAAGAAAAACCAAATTGTTGACTGTCCGGACGCAGAGGCCCTCGCGGCATTCAAGCACAACATCCGTGACGAGTGGCTTGCCCGCCACCTTGGCCAAGAGAAGCCGAAGTCTATGGCAGCCCTCATGACACTCATGACCCGCTTTTGCGCGGGCGAGGATAGCTGGCTGGCTCGCAGCAATAACACACCGGGGAATCCGAGCACTTCGGATACCAAAGATGCCAACGGTAGACAACGTCGTAATAGACCAAAGCGCCACAATAATGGCGATAACACCGAGGATACGGCAGTTAATGCCGGATTCAGAGGCTCTAGATCCGGTCAGCGGAAAAAGCCATTTAAAAGAAGTACCGCGGCTCCGTCCAGTTTGGATCGCATACTGGATCGCTCGTGTCAAATCCACGGCACCCCCGACAAGCGAGCCAATCACACAAACAGAGAATGCTGGGTGTTCAAGCAGGCCGGCAAGTTAAATGCCGAAAACAAGGACAAGGGGCTGCATAGTGGTGACGAGGAGGAGCCCCGGCCGCCGAACACGGGAGGACAGAAGGGGTTCCCCCCACAAGTGAAGACAGTGAACATGATATACGCAACCCACATTCCCAAGAGGGAGCGGAAGTGTGCACTAAGGGACGTCTATGCGATGGAGCCCGTCGCCCCAAAGTTCAACCCATGGTCTGGTTGCCCGACCACCTTTGATCGCAGGGATCACCCCACTAGTATCCATCATGGCGGATCCGCTGCACTTTTCCTAGACCCCGTCATCGATGGATTTCATCTTACTCGAGTCCTTATGGATGGCGGCAGCAGCCTGAACCTGCTCTATCAGGATACAATGCGCAAAATGGGTATCGATCCCTTGATGATCAAACCCACCAAAACCACCTTTAAGGGCGTTATCCCAGGTGTAGAAGCCCATTGCACGGGCTCAATCACACTGGAAGTAGTCTTCGGATCACCGCACAACTTCTAAAGCGAGGAGTTAATCTTCGACATCGTCCCGTTTCGCAGTGGCTATCATGCACTGCTCGGACGAGCTGCATTTGCAAAATTCGATGCAGTACCGCATTACGCGTAGCTCAAGCTCAAGATGTCAGGACCTCGGGGGGTCATAACAGTGAATGGAAACACAGAATGCTCGCTCTGCACGGAAGAGCACACTACGGCCCTCGTAGCAGAAGCACAAAGCAACCTTTCAAGGCAAACCACTAATTCGGCGATACAGCCCCGAACACCTTCAAGCATGTCCGGAGTAAACTGCAACAGGATCGCCTGGCACGTTCAGAGCTCGCCTAGCAATTCGGCCCCCGTCCCAGTCCCAGTCAAGCGACGAAATCTGTGTCGTGCGTACATAGTTACGCACTGAAAATACCATGGACATAGGCGGGGGCACGATTAGGGCACGCCCCGCAATGCGGCTTAACTGCCCTAGGGGATGTATATCTTTATCATTTCCTTTCTCTTTCAGGGCCTAACTCTCTAGAAGCCCTTTCCGGCAGTATGATTGCCGGGCACATTACGGGAAGGAACAACCAAGGCGACAAGAAGCCGGGATGTACACAGGAACCCCCAGGTGGTCTCTAATAATAATACCCGCTTTCTACTATCCATACGCAGCTTGCCCTTGGATAGGACATTTCGAATATTACTACTTTCTGCTTATTGCACTACCTGTACTAGTACGCTTCAACGTATTATTTAGATAACAATGCATAGCATTAGTCTATTATTGCATTATTCATTCTTTTTCCCTTATGTCCATTTACGACAATCCGAACCCGTAAATTTGGGTACGGTCAGTACGCCAGGGGCTTTTGTTTACTCCACAATACGGCGCGAGAAGTCCGAACACTTTTGACAGTGCGACACCCTGAACTTATAACATTATATGCATCAGCTTCGAATCATGTCTTGGGTCAATAGTTGGGTTTGCCCGGCTCCCATGCTTTGGTACCTTACGTTCTGCTATATCGGCTAAGGTAGCGGAGAACTACTGCGATTGTGTCCCGGTTCTTCCGGACGAGCACCTCAGTAGAGAAAGCCGAAAATTGACTGTCATGATAAGGTGAGAGACGGATCGCTGTTCGAGAGGTCTCAAGTCCTTAAAGACTTTTTCCGCTTCGGGCGAGGAGTCGGCCTTGTTCGGCTTAGGCGTGTATAGAGCCCCAAATTCGGCCTTTCGAATACCAGGGGCTTCGCCAAAATTTAAAATCCTAGACTTCTATGGCTAAGTGAGAATGATAAAGCATTATAGTCCGATTGCCTGGTTCTTTGCGCTGAACACCTCCCTTGAAGGACCCAAAATTGGGGTAAAGAGTGCTAAGGTTTATCCCAAACACCCTGGTACTAGTTAAATGGGGGCAGAAGCTGACGACTGCCAACTCTCAGATTTTATAAACGAACGCACAGAAGGTAATATTTTAAATTAAAAAAGCGTCGCATGGCGCAAATGAACTGGTTTCATATTACAGGATCACATGAGCATGTTCATTCAAAAATTACATCCTTGGCACACTCATCCGCCACAAGGCGGGGACCCTTCAGCACAGTCTCATAGTACATCTCGGGGCAGCGATGCTCCTTGCCCTCCGGCGGCCCCTCCTTCACCAGCTTCACGGCGTCCAGCTTCGCCCAGTGCACCTTCGCCCGGGCAAAAGCCATGCGCGCACCCTCGATGCAGACGGACCGCTTTATAACTTCAAGCAGTGGGCAGGCATCCACCAGCCGCCTCACCAGACCGAAGTAGCTGCCAGGCAGGGGCTCGCCAGGCCACATCCAGATTATAAGGCCCCTCATGGCTTGTTCGGTCGCCTTGTGAAGCTCGACCAACTGGTTCAGCTGTTCACTCAAGGGCACGGGGTGTTCGTTCCCAGTATACTGAGACCAGAACAACTTCTCCGTTGATCTCCCCTCCTCAGCTCGGTAAAACTCCGTGGCATCCAGTACACTGCGGGGAAGATCTGCAAACGCTCCTGGAGAGCTCCGAACTCGGGTAAGAAAAAGGAAAGTTTCCTTCACGTGCTTGCTTTGCATAATGAATGCCTTACCCGCTGCTATCTTCTTCACCGCATCAATCTCCTGGAGGGCCTTGTGGGCTTTGGCCTTGGCGCTCCGGACGCTTTCAAGCGCCTGCACGAGCTCGGACTCTTACGTCTTAGAGTCAAGCTCCAAGGACTCATGCTTTTTGGCGAGAGCCTCGAGCTCTTGCTGCACCTCGCCTACTGGGGCTTCTTGCTTCTCCCGTTCAATGCGCTCCTTGCCGCTTTGTCTTCGGCCTTGGACAGCGCCTTCCATGGGAGTCCGGCTCCCTTTGCGCCCAGGGTCCGGAAGGTCGTCTCGAGGCGCCCCCAGGACTGCCTCCCCTTGGCCCGGTGCCTGTTGAGACAACACCTCGACGTTGTCCGCAGGGCAAGGAGTGGAGGCGGTCGGAAGAGAACCGCTGTTCATATCCGACGAGTCCAACGAACCGCTCGACGAAGTTGTGTCGAGATGAGCTCGGGACGAACTGCATAATTATGTTCGGCATGAGAAGAAGTAGTGTAGTAAAACATACCACGAATCACTATGGTGTCCGGATACTTACGACTTCGCCAGGGGCTTGACCCTGGGTAGCTACTCATCGCCGCTGTAGGCGGCCGTCGTGGAGCAGTCCGGAAGGAGGGTCTTGCCCTTCTTGGACCCTTCGGCCTCCCCAGTTGGGTCGGCCTTCCTTTTCTTGTCTTCCCCGGCTAGGGGGAGAACTTTCCTCTTCCTCCTCCTCGTCTTCGTGGGAGGAGTGCGCGTCGGAGTCATCGAACGATGAGTCCGATACAACCTTGCGTGGGAGACCCTTTCGGGTCCCCGCGGCCTTCTTCTTGGTCTTCTTCACCGGCACCTCTAAGGTGCTGGAGTCAGCATCTCCGTTAGGAGAGCGCCTGGAGGATATTCGAGCAGGGGGGCTGGGCAATCAAGCTGCTCCGCTGTCTTTATCCAGTCCTGTTAATGACATAGAGGCTTAGATCATGCATATGACTAAACCGGGGCAAATAAATACCCTGAGAGATATAAAAACTTACCGGATTGGCGCGGCGCTTTGCGCTGAGTCCGCGGTCCTCGGTGAGGGAAGGAGGAATCTCGGCGCCCTTGAACAGCACCCTCCAGACGTCCTTGTGCATCATGTCATAGAGCTCTCGCAGTGTCTGGTTCTTGGCCGAGTCGAACTCCCGCAAATCGAATGCCCGTCATTGACACGGGAGGATCCGGCGGAAGAGCATGACCTGGACCACGTTGACAAGCTTGATCTTCTTGCTCGTCATGTTCCTGATGCAGTTCTGGAGTCCGATCAGCTCTACCGAAGAACCCCAAGACAGGCCCTACTATTTCCAAGAGGTGAGCCGCGTGGGGATTCTGGATCGAAATTTGGGGGCTGCCACCCAGTTGGAGTCGCGCGGCTCGGTGATGTAGAACCACCCCGATTGCCACCCCTTTATGGTATCAAAATAGTTGCCCTCAAGCCAGGTGACGTTAGGCATCTTGCCCACCATGGCATCTCCGCGCTCTGCTTGCTGGCCACCCACCACCGTCGGTTTAACATTGAAGGTTTTCAGCCATAGGCAGAAGTGGGGCCTGATGCGGAGGAAGGCCTCGCACATGACGATAAACGCCGACATGTTGAGGATGAAATTGGGGGCCAGATCATGAAAATCCAACCCGTAGTAAAACATGAGCCCGAGGACAAATGGGTGGAGGGGAAATCCTAGTCCGCGGGCGAAATGGGTAAGGAAAACTACCCTCTCATGGGGTTCGGGCGTAGGGACGATCTGCCCTGTGTCTGGCAGCCGGTGCGCGATATCCGCGGCCAGGTATCCGGCTGCACGCAACTTTGCGATGTTCTCCTCCGTGACGGAGGAGGCCATCCACTTGCCTCCTGCTCCGGACATGCTTGGAGTGGTTTGCGAAGTAGAACGCGTGCTTTGGTGCTGGAGCTCGAGTGCGTGAGAATGGATAAGTGAGGAGGTAGAAGGCGTGGGTAAAAGGGGGTAAATCCTTGTCCCTTTATAAAGGCGAAAGAGGCGATGCGTCTCCCCACTTGCCTGGTAAAACCGCTTATTCCCCAGGCACCGTAATTGATGGCGCGGTTGGGTTACCCACATCCGTATTGATGAGAATCCCATAATAAGGGGGACACGATCTCTGCTTTGACGAGACGTGTCAAGAAAACCGCCCCATGTTATGTGCGGTGCGGGTTGATAAAAACGGTTCAAATAATGGCCGAGCCATGACCTGACGTCATGCTGTCAGAACCCGTTAGCAGATTAGATTTGTGGAAATATAATTCTCTCGGCGGTAGTATGTGCAACTTGTTTTGCAGAGCCGGACACTATTCTGGAACTTATTTTGCAGGGTCGGACACTATCCTCATATTCAAACTCTTCCATGGTGTATTCGGAGGAGGAATCCGCCTTGCAATGCCAAAGACAATACTGCGCGCTGGACTCATCGTCATTGAAGCCTGGTTCAGGGGCTACTGAGGGAGTCCTGGATTAGGGGGTCTCCAGATAGCCGGACTATATCCTTTGGCCGGAGTGTTGGACTATGAGATACGAGATTGAAGACTTCGTCCCGTGTCCGGATGGGACTCTACTTGGCATGGAAGGCAAGATAGGCAATACGGATATGTATATCTCCTCCTTTGTAACCGACCTTGTGTAACCCTAGCCCCCTCCGGTGCCTATATAAACCGGAGGGTTTTAGTCCATAGGAAAACAAACAATCATACCATAGGCTAGCTTTTAGGGTTTAGCCTTTCTGATCTCGTGGTAGATCAACTCTTGTAATACTCATATCATCAAGAACAATCAAGCAGGATGTAGGGTATTATCTCAATCAAGAGGGCCCGAACCTGGGTAAACATCGTGTCCCCTGCCTCCTGTTACCATCCGCCTTAGACGCACAGTTCGGGACCCCCTACCCAAGATCCGCCGGTTTTGACACCGGCAGTATGCTTGAAGAATTATTATTTTAATGTCAATATTAAACTTTTGTCTTGAATCTTTCGGATCTGAACATTCATGCCACAATAAAGAAAATTACATTGAGAATTATGCTAGGTAGCATTCCACATCAAAAAATCCGTTTTTATCATTTACCTACTCGAGGACGAGCAGGAATTAAGCTTGGGGATGCTTGATACGTCTCGAACGTATCTATAATTTTTGATTATTCCATGCTATTATATTATCTGTTTTGGATGTTTAATGGGCTTTAATATACATTTTTATATTATTTTTGGGACTAACCTACTAACCAAAGGCCCAGTGCAAATTGTTGTTTTTTTGCCTATTTCAGTGTTTCGCAGAAAAGGAATATCAAATGGAATCCAAACGGAATGGAACCTTCGGGAGAGTTATTTTTGGAACAAATGCAATCCAGGAGACTTGGAGTGGACGTAAGGAAGCAACGAGGCGGCCACGAGGTAGGAGGGAGCGCCCAGGGGGTAGGCGCACCCCCCACCCTCGTGGGCCCCTCGTGGCTCCGACGACCTACTTCCTTCGCCTATATATACTCATATACCCCGAAAACATCAGAGAGCACCATGAAACCCTATTTCCACTACCGCAACCTTCTGTACCCGTGAGATCCCTTCTTGGGGCCTTTTCCAGCGCTCCGCCGGAGGGGGAATCGATCACGGGGGGCTTCTACATCAACACCATAGCCTCTCCGATGATGTGTGAGTAGTTTACCATAGACCTTCGGGTCCATAGTTATTAGCTAGATGGCTTCTTCTCTCTCTTTGGATCTCAATACAAAGTTCTCCTCGATTCTCTTGGAGATCTATTTAATGTAATTCTTTTTGTGGTGTGTTTATCGAGATCCAATGAATTGTGGGTTTATGATCAAGATTATCTATGAACAATATTTGATTCTTCTCTGAATTCTTTTATGCATGATTTAATATCTTTGCAAGTCTCTTCGAATTATCAGTTTGGTTTGGCCTACTAGATTGATCTTTCTTGCAATGGGAGAAGTGCTTAGCTTTGGGTTCAATCTTGCGATGTCCTTTCCCAGTTATAGCAGGGGCAGCAAGGCACGTATTGTATTGTTGCCATCGAGGATAAAGAGATGGGGTTTATATCATATTGCTTGAGTTTATCCCTCTACATCATGTCATCTTGCCTAATGTGTTACTCTGTTCTTATGAACTTAATACTCTAGATGCATGTTGGATAGTGACCGATGTGTGGAGTAATAGTAGTTGATGCAAAATCGTTTCGGTCTACTTGTCGCGGACGTGATGCGTATATACATGATCATGCCTAGATATTCTCATAACTATGCGCTTTTCTACCAATTGCTCGACAGTAATTTGTTCACCCACCGTAGAATTTGCTATCTTGAGAGAAGCCACTAGTGAAACCTATGGCCCCCGGGTCTATTTTCCATCATATTATTTTCCTATCAACTTGCTATTTCTATCGTTGCTTATTTTGCAATCTTTATTTTCCAATCTATACAACAAAAATTCCACAAATATTTATCTTATTATCTCTATCAGATCTCACTTTCGTAAGTGACCGTGAAGGGATTGACAACCCCTTTATCGCGTTGGTTGCGAGGTTTTTGTTTGTTTGTGCAGGTACTAGGGACTTGCGTGTTATCTCTTACTGGATTGATACCTTGGTTCTCAAAAACTGAGGGAAATACTTATGCTACTTTGCTGCATCACCCTTTCCTCTTCAAGGGAAAACCAACACATGCTCAAGAGGTAGCAGAGGCTGGTACACGCTCTCTATTTCTCGGATTAAATTATCTGATTAACCAGGAGATAACCGACGGTAAGGATCATGATGGCAGCACGATTTCGTTCATCAGGCAAAACTATGTGTACACAGTGTACCATGCGTCTCTCCATGCACCATACCCTGATATGTGCTGCCATGCTCTGTAGCGCAAAGTAGGAGAGAGTGTCGGTGTCAAAACCGGCGGATCTTGGGTAGGGGGTCCCGAACTGTGCGTCTAAGGCGGATGGTAACAGGAGGCAGGGGACACGAGGTTTACCCAGGTTCGGGCCCTCTTGATGGAGGTAATACCCTACGTCCTGCTTGATTGTTCTTGATGATATAAGTATTACAAGAGTTGATCTACCACGAGATCAGAAAGGCTAAACCCTAAAAGCTAGTCTATGGTATGATTGTCTGTTTTCCTACGGACTAAAACCCTCCGGTTTATATAGGCACCGGAGGGGGCTAGGGTTACACAAGGTCGGTTACAAAGGAGGAGATATACATATCCGTATTGCCTATCTTGCCTTCCATGCCAAGTAGAGTCCCATCCGGACACGGGACGAAGTCTTCAATCTCGTATCTCATACTCCAACACTCCGGCCAAAGGATATAGTCCGGCTATCCGGAGACCCCCTAATCCAGGACTCCCTCAGTAGCCCCTGAACTAGGCTTCAATGACGATGAGTCCAGCGCGCAGTATTGTCTTTGGCATTGCAAGGCGGATTCCTCCTCCGAATACACCATGGAAGAGTTTGAATATGAGGATAGTGTCCGACCCTGCAAAATAAGTTCCACATACCACCATAGAGAGAATAATATTTCCACAAATCTAATCTGCTGACACATTTTGACAGCATGACATCATGCCACGGCCCGGTCATTATTTGGACCGTTTTTCTTTAACCAGCCCCGCACATAACGCGAGGTGGTTTCCTCGACATGTCTTGTCAAAGAAGAGATCGTGTTCCCCTTATCACGGGATTCTCATCAATACAGACGTGGGTAACCCAACCGTGCCCGTTGGTATGACTCCTAGATCTTAGGTAAGTCTCAAACGGCCATCAGGAGGATGCTTGACATTCACCCTCTTTATAAAGGGGACAAGGCTTTTTCTTTTTTCCCTCCCGCGTTCAATCGAATCCTTCCCCCGCCTCGAGTTCTAACACCCAAAGCTCAGGTCAGGTGCTTCGGACCTTCAACTATGTTCGGATCCAACCTTCAAGGTCGGTGGATGCCTTCCTCCGTCACAGAGGAGGACATCAAGAAGTTGAGAGAGGCCAGATGTCTGACTGCCGAAATTTCGCAGATGTTGCCTGCCCGAGGGCAGGTCGTCCCTACTCCCGAACCCAAAGAGAGCGTTGTGTTCATCTCCCACTTCCTCCGAGAACTAGGCCTCACTCTGGATCCCTTTGTTAGGGGTCTTATGTTCTATTACGGGCTGGATTTTCATGATCTGGCCCCAGATTCCCTTCTTCACATCTCGTTATTTATTGTCGTATGTGAGGCCTTCCTCGCACTACCCCTCACTTCGGCCTGTGGCTCAAGACCTTCGATATGAAGCCGAAGATGATCGAGGGGAAGCACGCAACGTGTGGAGGTGCTTTGATAAGCAAAATGGTTGACGCTCCATGGCCAGAGGGTTCCTTCCGAGAGGTGTCCGGATTGTGGCAGCGGGAGTGGTTCTACATCACAGCTCCCCGAAGTGCCAAGTGGGTAGCTGCCCCTACCTTTCACTCGGGCCCCCCACCACAACTGATGTCGTGGATCACCAGGGGGCTGAGCCGGGGTCCAGCCAAGGACATGTCAATGCTGCAGAGCCATATCTGAGATCTCTTCGAGGGAGATTTCAGTCTGGTTATGGTAATGCAAGTTATGCTGGTTCGTCGAGTCCAGCCTTGCAAACGTTGGCCCCTCCGCATGTGGGAATTCAACCCGGAAGGACCGCGTGCTATTCAGCATTTCCTCGGCATGACGCACGAGGAGATGTACAAATCGTTCTTCGGACCCCAAATAGAGTGTCCGGACACCACCGAGGATGTGGGCCTAAGCTGCAACCGCCCCGCTGCCCAAGTAAGTAATCTCGTGGCCGAACACACTGTCCTTTTATTTATCATGACATCATTCTGAAGAATCGCTCTTTGACCAGGACTGGATAACAAAGGCGAAGATGATCCGGTGTTCGGCCCCCCTTCCTGAGGGATTGGACAATCCGGTGCGATGCTTGAGCCACCACCTTATCTGGTGCCCTCAAAGGAAGATGAGGGGGGAAGAGGGCGAAAGCGGGCCTCCTTCGCTATTTATTCCAACCGAGGGAATGAGCGCCTCTGCGAGGGAGGATAACCAAGGGGAAGAATCTGACATTCTCTCTCCCCGGGGAAGGAAGAGGACTACCTCTGAAGATCCGGAAACTAAGGTTTCCAAACGGGAGAAGAAATCTCCGGCAGAGGGTCTTGCCTCGGAGGGTATTCTTGCCGCACAATGTTCACACGGGGATCAGCCCTCTACCGAGTTGTAAGTAACCGAAAAGTATTTAATAGTGCAAGCATCCCATCTTACTTCCGAAGACAATAACTGATGCTTATAAATTGTAGTCCGGATCGCAGCCCTTCTCAACAGAGCTCATCTTCGGGGGATGTTCTTCCGGAGATGATGGAGAGCGAAATACCTCCCCCGGAAACCCGGGCTCAAGAAGCGGACGACCTTGAAGTGTCGTCACGAAGGGTATCTCCAGATCCACTAGGGCCAGAGGATAACCCTTTGGCTGCCCGGAGTCCCCAGTATCCAGCTCCTAAGGAGAGCGACAACAAGGGTCCGTACAGTGTGCGGTCGGATGCGCTGAAGGATCTTCTGGGGCAAGCTGCCATCTCGGAAGCGCATCATACGCTAATGGTTACGGTAATTGAAAGGATTTCATCCACTGGAAGTGGTTTGCATGAAGCCTTTAAGAGTCTGCTGAAAGGCTTCGAGGTGCGTGAACTAGTGTATGTTTTTAACAGTACCGCATACGTTAGGTATGCCCTATGCAGATAGTAGCCCCTGAGACTCAGGTTGTCGTCGAAAACAGCGGCAAACAAAGGATCATAGTCCCAGGTAACAACCAGACCGCCTTTATGTGCAGGTGGCTGAAGCTCCAGTGGCTAGCCGGACTGATGGGTTTGTCGAGCAAAAGCAGCAACTGGATGCGGCAGATGCCAACATCGTGCTTGTCAACAAGCGGGTTGATGAGGCATAGTGTGAGTGATTTTTCTGGTGGTCGTCACATAATAAGAGTAGCATGATGCCAGTATCTTTAATGTGTTGTGACTGCAGATGGAGTTGCCACCGTGGAGACCCTTCGGGCGGAGCTCGCCCGAGCCAAGGAGCAAGCAGGGAGTAGCAATGCGGCCGCTTTAAAGGCGGCCGAAGAATTAAGGGCCGAACAGGCCGCGCATTGCGAGAGCAAGGAAAAAATAGCCAAGATGGTTGTAGAGTTAAAAGATGCCGCTGACCGTTACCAGCTTCTTGAAGAAGAGAACCTGGAGAAGGCCCGGGTGGCTGCCAAGGAAGCCTGCTCCAAAATTAGAGCAACGAAGGAGGAGTTGAACCAAGCTGCGGATATCGTTTCTAGGAAGCCTTGCTTGTTGCGGACTAAGTTCTGAGATCCGAAGTATGCTCCTCTGGACCGACTATGGAGTTCTACGGACGCGTACATGGATTTGGCTGCAAGTGCTGCTGATGCGGCCGAGTAATTAAAGGATCAAAAAGGTCCCGAAGTGGAAAAGCTGTTCTGGTCATAGTTCCACGCTCCAGTCCATCCGCTGTTGTTGAATGAGCGATTGGCCGAGTGGGACGAGCTCCATAGGTTGTCCGGACATGCCATGAGGTCCGTTGTGGATCACCTGTGGCCGGGAGGGCCAAGGCCAAATAGCTACTTTAGCTTAGTGCAACAATTCCTTGGTGATGTGCCACACATCGATGCTGTAAAGAGATCGGCGTGCATAGAGGGTGCGTGGATGGCCTTTGCACGTGTCAAGACATACTGGGCGGACATGGAGGCCACCACTGTTGCGACACATAGTTCGACCGTAGGTCGAGTGGCTGCCGAGCACTACTTTGAAGAAGTTCTTGAAGGCGCTCGTTCGATAGAGGCTCAGTGCTCGAAGAATATTATGTTCAAGTGACATGTATTCCCATTGTAAAAACAATGTTTTATTGAATTGTCAAGGCTGTATTTATACTTTTGCTTGAAAGTACTATGGTGCCACCTGTGCGGCCGTTTATGTATATATGTGTATAACCTGAAAGTTTGCAGTCGTCGGCTTCCACCCCCACGCATATAATGTGGGGGTGTTCCCAAAAGATGCATATTCACACTTGATCCAACGTCTTGGTCCGTTAAGGAGGTGATAGCGTAGCGAACTAGGCAATCGGACTATATTGCTTTAACACTTTCACTTAGCCATAGGAGTTTGACAGTGGGTCTACTATGTAGCCCCTGGTACTTCTGCGCTCGTCCGAATACGGGGCGCGTACGTACGTGACTGGGAAAGGGCCCTTCGTTAATGTGGAGGAATCCCGAAGATTCCGATGAGTCATCGAGTGGTTGACCAGTCTCTCGCTATATCATGACAGTCAGTTTTCGGCTTTCTCCACTGAGGTGCTCGTCCGGAAGAACCGTGACACAATCGCAGTAGTTCTCCCACCGCTACCTTAGCCGATATAGCGGAACGTAAGGTACCAAAGCATGGGAGCCGGGCAAACCCAACTATTGACCCAAGACATGATTCGGAACTGATGCATATAGGTCCAAACTCGCGACGCTGAACACTCCCTAAGGTGTTCGGTCTTTATAACATATACCGGGCTAAACAATGCCCTTAATAAGAAACCCCATGTGTCTTGGTACGTGCAAAATCCTGGCGTGGCCACATGCCAATAATGCTAGCATCCTTCTCGGTTGTGTGGAGTATCCGGAGGATGTGAGCAACAAGAGACAGTAAAAAAAGGTTTATGCAGGGTCTTAATCTAGAAAGAAACCTTTGGGCGGGTCCCTGCTGCACATCTGCGCCTGCGTCTCCGTTGTGCCGTGTCCTGGATGGGTGCAGCACGATTGTCATCTACAAAAGGAAAGAACTTCGGTGAAGGTTGCCGTGCAAAAAAAGAGAAGAGTTGGTTATTATCAATGAACTATCAAAATTCAAGAGAAACCAAGTTGAGTCGGGCTGGCCCTGATTACACGCGGGAAGCAGCCCCTGGTGTCATTTTATGAGGGTTTGAAAACCAATCTCATGTATATATGATGGAACACCGGATTCGTCTAACCGTGTCCGTGGTCTTGATGACCTGCCATTTTTCTGGTTGGTGAGGCCGTCTTAGTTTGCGGCTGCTAGAGTCGCCGCATCATCTTCCGTACATAAAAACGTTCGGTATTTCTGCTAACTATGATGATGCCACGTGGACCAGGCATCTTGAGCTTGAGAAAAGCATAATGCGGTACTGCGTTAAAACGAGCGAAAGCCGCCCTTCCGAGTTGTGCTTGATAATCACTTTGGAATGGAGCGATGTGAAAAGTTAACATTTCGCTTCGGAAGTTATCGGGAGAACCGAATACCACCTCTAGTGGTAGAGAGCCCGTACAGCGGGCCTCTTGGCCTGGTATTACCCCCTTGAGGGTAGTATTACTGTGGCTTATTTGTGTCGGGTCTATCCCCATTTTGCGGACTGTGTCCTGATATATCAGATTTAGGTCACTGCTGCCGTCCATGAGGACCCGTGTGAAATGGTACCCATTTACTATTGGGTCTAGCACCAAGGTTGTCAGTCTTTCGCGCCGGATATTTGTAACATGATCTCGACGATCAAAAGTGATCGAGCATGCCAACCAGTGGTTGAACCTAGGGGTGATGGGCTCAATGGTGTGTGTGCATCGGAGTGCATGATTGCTTCTCCTATTTGTCACATGGATTAAGTTTACTGTTTTAACCTCTGGTGGGAACTTTTTCTGTCCTCCGGCGTTTTGCTGGCGAGGTTCATCCTCGTCTTCGCTTGGTGTCTCTTCCCCTTTGTATTCGGTGTTTAGCTTACCGGCCTGCTTGAAGACCCAACATTCTTTGTGGGTATGATTTGCAAGTTTGTCTTGGGTGCCGTGAATCTGACAGAGTTTGTCAAGAATTTTGTTTGGGCCAGATTTTCCTTCTCTGCTGCCTTTGAAAGGCTTTTCCCGCTAACCTGGTCAGGAGCCCCTGAATCCAGTGTTATCTGGGCTACATTCTTTATTTTGACACTTGTTTTTGTTGCATCGTGGTTTACCATTGCCATCCCTGACTTCGGATGTGCTTGGGTCGCTGGTGCTGCTACGGGCCAACCAGCTATTCTCGCCCGCACAAAAGCGGGTCATGAGCCTTGTTAGGGCTGCCATTGGTCTCGGTTTTTCTTGACCGAAGTGTCTGGCGAGCCATTCGTCTCGGACACTGTGTTTAAAAGATGCTAAGGCTTCGGTGTCCAGACAGTCTAAGATTTGGTTCTTCTTGGTGACGAACCTATTCCAGAGCTTTCGGGAGGACTCTCCGAACTGTTGGATTATATGACTTAAATCATCTGCATCCGGAGGTCGGACATCAGACCGTTGAAAATTGACCCGGAAAGCGTCATCGAGCTCGTCCCAACTTCCAATTGAGTTTTCGGGGAGGCTTTTCAGCCAGTGCCTAGCTGGCCCTTTAAGCTTGAGGGCAAGTATTTAATGGCATGGAGATCGTCTCCACGAGCCATATGAATATGGAGGATGAAGTCCTCTATCCAGACTCCAGGGTCTGTGGTTCCGTCGTACGCCTCTATATTCACCGGTTTGAATCCCTCTGGGAATTCGTGATCCAGCACCTGATCAGTGAAACATAAGGGGTGTGCGGCACCCCTGTATTGGGATGTGCCATGGTGTTCGAACGGTTGTAGTATTCGGTGTTGGTTTTGTACCGTAGCGCGCTTCCTAGATCCATAGCTAGATATGGTCACGCCGGATTTTTGACGCAAGTTCTCATGTGAATCGTGTGTTGACTTATGTGTGACTTTGTTAGCCGCTCTATCACGTTCACATGGTGGTGGATCCGGCCGGTTGGCCGTATCACCTTTCGGCTGTATGGGCTCTAAGGCCTCATCGTCGAATTACGGTAATAGTTTGCGCTTTGGATAGCTATTTTGATGGTAACTTCCACCATACTTCGTTACTTTGTTCCACTTGTTGTTGAGCGTATCTTGTGCGACCTTGAGCCTTTGCTTCTGTTTCTTCAGGCTCCTCGCTGTGGCAATAAGCCTTATGCGGAGGTTTTCTTGCTCCTAGTGCATTTCCGAGATAATATGTGCACCTTTGTCCGGACAGTTTTCTTCCCTAGACGGGGATTGATGAGGCTTATCTTTGGCGTCATCGTGTTTGGACGTTGGATCCGTACTATGTGTGCAGTTTGCATCTTGATCGTGTTCTACCACCGGGGTGGTGCAGTTGTCGTTTCTTCCAGAGTCACGTGGACTATTATTATCGTTGTTGTTGCTATGGCGGGACTTAGAGCGGTGCCGTTGACGTCGGCGCTTGGGTTGCTTGGAGGGTGCATCCTCCGCTGTCTCTTCGCCATTGCCCTTTCTGGGTGCATCCACCATGTATACGTCATGTGATGAAGTAGCGGTCCAGCGTCCTGTGGGCGGTGGTTCTGGTTTGTCTCCTGCATCGTCATCCATACCGTTTATGTCTTCAGACCCGAAGTCGAGCATGTCGGTTAAGTCATCGATAGTGGCTACTATAAGGGTGGTGGGTGGGCAGCGAATTTCTTCGTCGTCCGCATCCCATCCTAGCCGGACATAGTTCGGCCAAGGTTCTCCTGACAGGGAGAGAGACCTTAATGAATTTAGCACATCTCTGAAAGGTGAGTGCTGAAAGATATCTGCGGAGGTGAACTCCATTGTCGGTGCCCCGTCGGATTCGACAGGCACGGATGTAGGCGGCTCGGAGTCCGTGGCCGGGGATAAATCCAGTGGTTCGGTGACACAGCTCTCATAAGGGGTGAAGTCAGTATCTGGTTCTATAGCCAGTGAGAGTGCGGCCTCCATGGCGGGGTCCATCCCTCCGCTTTCAGATGGCACAATTTGCTCCGGGTAAAAGGCCGGAGTAGCTGCGGATGCGATCTCCCGAACACTGTCCGACGGCATAGTTACGTCTTGCTCGTCGCGACTGTGCGGCGCGTCTGGCATGGGCTCGAATCCATCGAAGATCAAGTCTCCATGGATGTCGTCCATGTAGTTCAAGCTTCCAAATCTGACCTGATGGCCAGGGGCGTAGATTTCGATCTGCTCCAGATGGCCAAGCGAATTGGCCCGCAGTGCGAAGCCGTTGAATACGAAGATCTGTCCAGGGAGGAAAGCCTCACCCTGGACCACATCGCTAGCGATGATCGAAGGAGCCATCAAGCCTTATGATGACGACACAAAAGAACTCTCAATGAAAGCAACAATGTCGGGGCGGATCTCGGGTAGGGGGTCCCGAACTATGCGTCTAAGGAGGATGGTAACAGGAGGCAGGGGACACGATGTTTACCCAGGTTCGGGCCCTCTTGATGGACATAATACCCTACATCCTGCTTGATTGTTCTTGATGATATGAGTATTACAAGATTTGATCTACCACAAGATCAGAGAGGCTAAACCCTAAAAGCTAGCCTATGGT
Organism: Triticum urartu; assembly: GCF_003073215.2. Classification (NCBI taxonomy): domain Eukaryota; kingdom Viridiplantae; phylum Streptophyta; class Magnoliopsida; order Poales; family Poaceae; genus Triticum; species Triticum urartu. The sequence goes on along the minus strand of NC_053024.1, from coordinate 443,350,500 downwards.
ATGATTGTCTGTTGTCCTACGAACTAAAACCCTCCGGTTTATATAGGCACTGGAGGAGGCTAGGGTTACACAAGGTCGGTTACAAAGGAGGAGATATACATATTCGTATTGCCTAGCTTGCCTTCCACGCCAAGTAGAGTCCCATTCGGACACGGGACGAAGTCTTCAATCTCATATCTTCATAGTCCAACAGTCCAGCCAAAGGATATAGTCCGGCTGTCCGGAGACCCGCTATTCCAGGACTCCCTCAGAGAGGGTCTCAAGTATCAGACTTCAACCTGCTAGCTGGAGTTTCCCCCGTCAGGCACCCATCTGGTTCAAGCCGTCAGCCAAGCTCCACAACTTAATAAATAGTAACATCTAACTAAGTCAGTTAGTTAGATGCGTACACTTGGTGTAGTAGGATCTTTATTTAGTTTCATGCATACACTTGTTCTTTTTGGTAGCCCTTTTGTAATGATGGCTGATGTTTGGTTTGGAAGAGAGAGTTGCGTCTTTACTCTTCTGGCCTACTTACTGCCTCTGTTGCACCCCCAGCCCTGGTTGTTGCTGCTACTGTTTTCAATGTACAATCAGTAGTATATTTCGTCTGTTGGTTGAATAAATATGTTGTTAGAATGACAAACACGATGTTTTGGAAGTCATTGCACGGTCTGATACTTTTGTGAGTACTCCCTCCGTTTTAGTTTACATGTCCTGCGCGTATACCTAGGTTGCCAATTTTATCACCGTAATATAAACTATATAACACAAAAAATTATACTGGTTGAAAATAGAACATCTGAAGTTTATAATGGTACATTTTATGTAATATATGACTTCTGTTAGGTAGGTCAAATTGATGACCTAGGGGTACATGCACGCCTTGTAAACTGAGAGAGAGGGACTACTATTTTTGGTACAGAACACATTTTCCACTTGTCGATAACATACAGCTCACTGATGAAGGCCCAATAGAGGAGCCCATAATTAACTGGAAGGGAGGCTTCACATGAATCCGGCCCAGGTACATGCTCATGGTTCCCTAAACATAAATAAGTAAATAAATAAATGAATAAAGCTAAATGCTCATGCACCAGTTCTTTAAATTCACGATTTGAAAAGTCAAATTTTAATAGGAGGATATTATTTCCTATGAGAGTGTCGTTACATTCAGTCGATGTTATTCTTAGGCAAAGATAGCGACCAATCTTCTTTCTCCCACCATTTTCTTCCTGCAACCAGCGGACCCATGCAAATCCTAGTCAACGTCATAAATAGTTCCGGTCCATTTTTATTTTTCGATAAAAATGCCCAACCCAGCCGAACACATTGGCGACACCACTTTATCATCCGCCTTGGTGCGCTCACCACGCCACCACCGTCCGGCCCTGTCAACATAGTGAATCAGGAGAGGACTGTAGTTGTGAGTATGGCAGTACAGACCCACCTGATCCACTCCCCAACACAAGCAAGCGCCTCTTTTACTACTCAGATGCACCCCTTGTTTTTTTACTCTAATCCACCCTGCTGATATCTGGGACCCACATCATTGTCAACGTATAGTCAATTAACGACAGAATTGCACCACTTTTTTTGAGGATTTGTTCGGAGGAGCACGCTATAAACTGGGTTGTGCGGTCTCTATGGCCCGTCTAACAACATGACCAGCCCAGCAGTTTTTTCTTTGGGAAAATAGGTAGCCCATTATTTCTTTTTGAAGAATACCCAAGCTAGGCCTATTTGTTTTCTCTGAGTTAGTGGGCTGCAAATCTTTCAAGACGAGGAGGGAGGCATTCCTGCCTGGCCAAAGAGTATGGGCGGTATATCTTAAAAGTAATATCAAAGGGGTTGCAAATTCCAAAAAAATATAGCAAATGGGCAATTAGTTTCGTTTTTTGTTTTTATTCTTCACTAATATTTTATATTTCATTGGATTTTAACATGATATATTACTAATTTATTTTTAAATTTGTTTTAGTATGCTACTAATTTTTGGATTAAGAATATTTTGTTCCCTAGCAAAAATATGCGACTTTTTAAAATTTAGCACATTTTTTAGTTCAATTTTTTAACCCTCGCACTGACCAGAACATGGGCAGCGATTCTAATAATGGAAAATGGGCTTCAATAAATTCCATATGAATTAGCAAATGGGCAGTAAATTATAGAAATAATAGCAAATGGGTTGTACATGCCACGGATTTCGAGGCTGACTTGCTTACACAAGGCTTTGTAAGTCAACACACGATTCTAGCAGCAGTGACTGTTGGATGTCCATCCAACGGGCAAAGTGCTTCTTCAATCTCTGATCTTCCTGCTCCAGCCACCTAAACCAGTGCCGGCAGGACTGCCTGCTTCCTCCTCTTGTGGCCGACTGTGATGTTGCACAGGCTTCACCGGCCCACCCTACTCCCTCCGCTGGCCTGGCCATCCCTCTACACACCCCCACCTCCTGTTATTCTCATGTGACATAGCCTCACGCCACAGCTGAATGAGTCAACCGTCATACTCTCCTCAGTGTGGGCATCCACTGTTGTGTCTTGATATGTCTCCAACATATCTATAATTTTTTATTGTTCCATGTTGTTATATTATCAATCTTAGATGTTTCTAATCATTTTATAGTCATTTTATATGATTTTTTGCTACTAACCTATTGACATAGTGCCAAGTGTCAGTTGCTATTTTTCCCCTGTTTTTTACATCACAGAAAATCAACATCAAACGGAGTCCAAATGCCATGAAACCGTACGGATAATTTTTATGGGACAAAAGGAACACAACGGGCCCCGGCTGCGCCTGGGGGTGCCTCGAGGGAGGCACAACCCACTAGGGTGCACCAGGAGGCCCAGGCGCGCCCTGGTGTGTTGTGCCCACCTCGGGTGCCCCCCGGGCCTCCTCTTTGCTCTATAAATACCACAATATTCCCAAAACCCTAGGGGGTCGACAAAATATTGATCCAACTGCCGCAGAGTCCAGAACCACCAGATCCAATCTAGACACCATCTAGGATGGGGTTCACTACCTCCATTGGTGCCTCTCCGATGATGCGTGAGTAGTTCTTTGTAGACCTTCAGATCCTTAGTTAGTAGCTAGATGGCTTCATCTCTCTCTATCTCCCTTGATTCTCAATACAATGGTCTCTTGGAGATCCATATGATGTAACTCTTTTGTGTGTGTTTGTTGGGATTGATGAACTTTGAGTTTATGATTAGATCTATCTTTTTATATCCTTGAAAGTATTTGAGTTTCTTTGATCTCTTTTATGCATGATTTCTTATAGCCTCGTATTTCTTCTCCAATATTTGGGTTTTGTTTGGCCAACTTGATCTATTTATCTTCCAATGGGAAGAGGTGCTTTGTAGTGGGTTCGATCTTACGGTGCTTGATCCCAGTGACAGAAGGGGAACCGACACGTATGTATCGTTGATACTAAGGATAAAACGATGGGGCTACCTCTACATAAATAGATCTTGTCTACATGATGTCATCATTCTTATTGCATTACTCCGTTTCTCCATCAACTTAATACACTAGATGCATGCTGGATAGCGGTCAATGTGTGGAGTAATAGTAGTAAATCAAGGCAGGAGTCGGTCTACTAATCTTGGACGTGATGCCTATGTAATGATCATTTCCTGGATATCGTCATGAGTATTTGAAGTTCTATCAATTACCCAACAGTAATTTGTTCACCCACCTTTTGCTATTTTTCTCGAGAGAAGCCACTAGTGAAACCTACGCCCCCGGGTCTCTTTCTCATATTATTTGCCTTTGCAATCTAGTTTTATTTGCTTTTATTTTCAGATCTATTAATCCAAAAAACCCCAAAAATCTTTGCTGCACTTTATTTTATTTGCGATCTATTTATTCAATCACCAATTTGTGGCACCAATTTGTGGCACCGTTACCCGAAAGGGGTTGACAACCCCTTTAACATGTCGGGTTGCGAGGATTTGTGATCTGTGTGCAGGGGCTGTTTACATCGTGTTGCTGGGTTCTCCTACTTGTTCGATAACCTTGGTTTCATATCTGAGGGAAATACCTACCGCCGCTGTGCTGCATCATCCCTTCCTCTTTGGGGAAATACCGATGTAGCTTCAAGTGACATCATGTCTTTGCCAGCTCCAGGTCGTTCCATTCCTAGGCCTGCAATCGTCCAGTGCGTTGGTGCTCTAGGCGCGGTGTGCTCAACATTCAACAAACGACAATCATCAAAATAGGGATGTACATGGAGAGGCTGACAGTAGGGACCCCCATGGTCCATGGCCGCACGCAAGAAACACTCTCCTTATTACGCGAAAAAATGATTCCTCCCACTGACATTTGGGGCGCACTGGTTCGGAGGCTGGCCTGTGGGCCTACTAAGTTGACGCATATGTAGGGCTTTGTCAACTTAGTCAACAAACGGTTCTAGCAGCAGGACCGTTGGATTTTAGTCGAACGGTCCTGGCGCTTCTTCAATAGCTGCTCTTCTTGCACCATCCGCCCAAACTAGCGTCGGCGAGAACGCCTGCTATGCCTCCAATGGTCGGTTGTGCTGCCGCGGAGGCCTCACCGCCCCATCCTACTCCCACCGCTGGCCAGACCATCCCTCTACTGTCTACTCACCCACAACCCGTGTTCATCTGCGGCGACGGCAGCCTCACATCGCAGCCTAACCAGTCAACCCTTGTACTCCTCTCCGCATGGGCATCCACTGCCGCGTCTTCCTCAGCTCCGCGACGTCCCCTTCCAGGCCTCGCCATCGTCCAACGCCTTGGTGCTCTCGGCACGGTGTGGTCAACATGGTCAAGGAACAACTTCCATCGGAAGAGGACTGAATGTGGAGAGGCTGATAGCTGGGTCCACGGCCGCGGCAAGGAAGTGCAACCTTATTACACGTAAAATAATTATTCTTCCACCTGACAGCGGAGACCCACCGGAAGGGACTCTATATTTTGTGAAAAAAATGTTTCCCCTTGATAGCTGGGACCTACCAGTTACATCTGCGCACGCAAGGATGTGCGTCCATATTATGGGTAAAAAAATTGATTCTCCCCCTGACTGTTGGGACCCACCATCAATAACTTCGCACACAAGGAAGTGCCTCCTTATCCTCCCCGGCAGCCGGGACCCACCTGGTCGAAGCGTACCTAGCGTTCTCATTCTAGTCGCGAACGTGTACGTACATACTGGTCGATCGATCTCTCTGCAACGATGAATTGTGGCCGAGCAAGCAGCGACACATGCAGTAGTAGAGCCCCCAATGTAGCAGTTCAGGCAGTCCGGTCAAAACCGTGTACACGTACGTACAGCCATATGCTAAAAATATGGCCACGTACGTACATACGGGCGGGGTCTCGAACGTGTACTTGCGCATTTGTACGACCAGGGCTTGTGTACATGGAGAGCCAATGCACGACAGCAACGGCGTCCTGTTCATCGGAAGCCAACCGGTTAGGTCGGAACAGAGAAACTGCGTCGTGTTCATCGGGAGGCAACGGAATACGTCATGTTCATCGGGAGCCAACTGGCTTGGACGGAATAGCCAAAACGAGGTCTGGCATACCGCAGAACAGAGGAAACGAGCCTTCTGTTCGACCACGAACAGTCGAAACGAGGTCCTGTTCATCGGGAAGGGTATGGCGTACCGCAAAACGAAGGAAACAGACTGTTCGACCACGTACGATCGAAACGGGGTCCTATTGATCGGGAGAGGTATGGCGTACCGCAAAATGGAGGAAACAAACTTGTGTTGGAGCGCCTACGGTCGAAACAGGGGTCCTGTTCATCGGGAGGGGTGTGGCTTACCGCAAAACGGGACTCCACGGGCTACTGTTCATCCACCATCGACTTCCTCCAGCTCCCACCTGCTACTGTGTATCCACTGTCGACTTCCTCCAGCCTCCACCAGCTACTGTTCATCCACGGGGTCCTGTTTATCCAGCCTCCCCCGTCTACTGTTCATCTAGCCCTCCACGGGGTCCTGTTCATCCAGCCTCCACCGGCTACTATTCAACCAGCCCTCCACAGGGTCATGTTCAACTAGCCCATCCATGGGGTCCTGTTCAACCAGCCCTCCACATGTGGGGTCCCTCCACCGGCTACTGTTCATCCACTACCACCTCCTCGACCGGGTCCTATTCATCCAGCGGTAATGGCCTCTAATACAACTGGATCCTGTTCATCCAACCCCCACCGGGAACTGTTCACGCAACCCCCACCGGGAACTATTCATCAAGAGGCAGCTTCGATCAGCTTCAGTTAGCAACAGTAGCGAAGGAATCACTCGGGTTCAGTTACGTAGCTAATGCAATCACTCGGGTTCATTTAGAGCCCAACGCCTCGCTCAAGTTCAGTTAGAGCGACACGTCTCGCACACACGCGTGTACGTGTATGAAAGAAACGTGCAAACCTCCATGCATCGCTTGTCCCCGACCACCCACCGTAACTGGGAACTCCTCGAAATTTTCCTCGCCCTCGCTTCTACCATGATATTTTCCGTCATGGATGGCCCAAAGAATGTCACACAGGTGCGTCTCCGGCCCGCCCAGGACGAAAAGCCCATTTTCTGTCATGATTTTTGTCACAAAAGTAGGAGCCCACCACATCTATGATGGTACCCGGTTTTGTCATAATTATCATCATAGAAGTGTCATAAGCATGGCAGAAAAAAATTCGTTCAGCCCAAAATGTCACAGATGTGTCTTTTTTTGTAGTGCTATATCGTCAATGAACGTTAAGCGTGCGACCCTACGGGTTCGAGAACTATGTAGACATGACCGAGATACCTCTTCAGTTAAAAACCAATAGCGGAACCTGGATGCCCATATTGGTTCCTACATATTCTATGAAGATCTTTATCGGTCGAACCCTATGACAACATACGTACTTCCCTTTGTCTGTTGGTATGTTACTTGCCCTAGATTCGATCGTTGGTATCTTCATACCTAGTTCAATCTTGTTACCGGCAAACCTCTTTACTCATTCTGTAATACATCATCTCTTAACTAACTCCTTAGTTACTTTGCTTGCAAGATTCTTGTAATGTATTACCGAGAGGGCCAGAGATACCTCTCCGATACTCGGCGTGAAAAATCCTAATCTTGATCCATGCCAACTCAATAGACACCTTCGGAGATACCTGTAGAGCATCTTTATGATCACCCAGTTACGTTGTGACGTTTGATAGCACACAAGGTATTCCTCTGGTATCCGGGAGTTGCATGATCTCATAGTCTAAGGAATATGTATTTGACATTAAGAAAGCAATAGAAATAAACTAAACGATCATATTCTAAGCTAACGAATGGGTCTTGTCCATCACATCATTCTCCTAATGATGTGATACCGTTATCAAGTGACAACACAAGTCTATGGTTACGAAACCTTGAAAGTGCGTTATATCGACTACAGGGGGGTGAATAGGCGATTTTTATGAAAGTCTTCAAAATGTGGGAGTTATGAAGACAAACATTAGAAATAAACCTAATACCTTGCAGCAGAAGGTAGACTACACTAGGCAAGCCATAGTCAAGTATTCAATAGAGTGAAAGCACAATGACTAATAGCAGCAATGTAGTAAGGATCAGGTAGGAAGATATTATGAAGCCAAACAGAACACGCAGTCACTCAGTGAAGACAAAAGATAGTGCAGGCATACAATGACTTCACAAGGAGTAACAGTAAGTAAAGGAAGGGGAAGATGAAACCAGTGACTCGTTGAAGACAATGATTTGTTGGACCAGTTCCAGTTGCTGTGACAACTGTACGTCTGGTTAGGGCGGCTAGGTATTTAAACCTTAGGACACACAGTCCCGGACACCCAGTCCTGAACACGCAGCTCAGGACACCCAGTCCTCATCGTATTACCCTTGAGCTAAGGTCACACAGACCTCGCCCAATCACTCTGGTAAGTCTTCAAGGTAGACTCCCAAACCTTCACAGACTTCGCTCACTGGCAATACACAATGACTCTTGGATGCTCAGAACGCGACGCCTAACCGTCTGGAGGATGCACAGTCCTCAAGTGTAATAAGTCTTCAGATCACACAGACAAGAAGACTTAAGTGATGCCCAATTCTCTTTGGCTCTGGGTGGTTAGGGATTTATCCTCGCAAGGAATTCTCTCTCAAAGGCTTCGAGGTGGGTTGCTCTCAAACGACAAAAGCCGTACTCTCAATCTGAGCAGCCAACCGTTTATGGTTGTAGGGGGTGGGCTATTTATAGCCACTTGGCAACCCGACCTGATTTGTCCGAAATGACCCTGGGTCACTAAGGAACTGACACGTGTTCCAATGGTCAGATTTCAAACTCACACGGCAACTTTACTTGGGCTACAAGCAAAGCTGACTTGTCCGACTCTGGACAAGATTCGCTCTCATAGTCTTCACTCGAAGACATAGGTTTTGGTTAGGCATCACTTCAGTCATTCTGACTGGTTCTCTTGGACCCCACTTAACAGTACGGTGGTTCCTATGACTCAACACAAAAGAAAAAGAACTACGAAAGATCTAAGTCTTCGAGCTCCATAGGCTTCATGTGGTGTCTTCTCTTGTCATAGTCTTCAATGTGAATATCTTGATATACCACCTTTGACTTCAATGTCTTCATACATTTTTAGGGGTCATCTCTGGTAGGAAAACCGAATCAATGAGGGACTTCTACCTGTGTTATCCTGCAATTCTCACAAACACATTAGTCCCTCAACTAGGTTTGTCGTCAATACTCCAAAACCAACTAGGGGTGGCACTAGATGCACTTACAAACCTTAACCATCTTTGATCAATTCTACTTCTTGAGCTTGCGTTGGTTTTCCCCTTGACGAGGAAAGGGTGATGCAACACAGTAGAGATAAGTATTTCCCTCACTTAAGAACCAAGGTATCAATCTAGTAGGAGAAACGCTAAAGTCCCCAATAGATGCACCTACACAAACAATCAAACACTTGCACCCAGCCCAATAAAGGGGTTTTCAATCTGTCGGCGTTCTGGTAACGGGGGTCCCCAGACTTGCCTGCCTGCGGCCTACGGCGTGGCTCAAAGGGGGGCCCAGCGTGGCCCATCTTCACCAACACAAACCCAAGACCCTCGCGAGGGGCCAAGCCTCGCGGGGCGGACGACGCAGAGCTTCCTCAGGCATGGCCTCATCAGGCTGGCTCGCGAGGAGGCGGAAAGATCAAGGCGGGGTACCTCACGAGGTGCCCGTGACGCAAGCCATGACGACCAAGGGCGCCAGGCGGGTGCCAGCCCGCGCAGTCTCCTCCTTTCCTCTTTGGTGCAAAGGGGGCAAGCGCAGCCGCGGAGTACCGAGGCATCAGGCAAAGGCTGCCATTTCGGTGCAACGAGACCAAGACCAGGAGGACTACGAGACGGAGGTCATCGTGGAGCCCAAGACGGCGTCATCACCAGAGCTTTGCGCAGGCGAAGACTACTTTTGTCAGGATAGCTGATACTAGTTGTCCCCCTTCAAATTAGCCCGCCATTGTTGGCTCCCTTCCCGCTCGATATTTGGAAAGAGGACCAGGGCCTCTATAAATAGGACCAGCCACCCACAGAGCAAAGGGGGTTTTTCTCTAGAGAGGAGGCTCTTTAGAGAGGGGTTTGATCAGAGAAAGAGAGAGAGAAAGGTGACTGAACACCTCCCAGCAGTTCATCACCCCAGCCAAGAACAGACCCTCGCGAGGCTGTTCTTCCTTGTATTGTTCATCATCATCAGCCCAAGAGGCAATCCACCACACCACACACTGGAGTAGGGTATTACACCTCAACGGTGGCCCGAACCACTATAAACCCTGTGTCTCTTGTGTTGTTCTTTCCATTGTTTAGATCTTAGCGAGGCGGAGGGGTGCAGGTAGGTAGGAGGCGAAATCTCTGCGCGCACCCTAGTGTTCGAACCTCAAGGGTCTGCCGGAACCCGAAATCCGACATTTGGCACGCCAGGTAGGGGTGCGTCGGAATCCACCTTCTACCGCTTCGTGTCCCGTCGCATCGTCATCACCATGTCCCGGCGACTAGGCAGGCGACCCAGATCCATGGGCAGCATGGCCCGCTCGCGCAGAACCGCTCGCCTCGGGCGACCCCGTGCCCCAGGCAGCTCAAGGTCCGTAGGGCGCTGCGGGCCGCGGGCGACGCGGACAGGCTTCGACAGCTCCCACACTGCGGAAGGCGCGGTCGGCAGCAAGGGCCTCCAATCATGCCACGACCACGACACCGTACACCCGCCGGGAGCAGGCGAACTCGAGGGCCGCGCTCACGGTGGCCCGAGAGCTGCTGCAGTGCAGGCTACTGGAGGGCGGCCGCGACGTGCTGTTGGAGCGGGTGGCGGAGCTCCTGGGCTTCGCCGCCTTGGGGGCTCACCCCTTCTACACCCAGCTCCCATCTCAAGCCCAGGGCGGCCCGCGCGGGGGCTCCGCACGCGCCCGCGGGCTCCAAGGCTACTCCAACGCCAGCGAAGCTGTCAACACCGGACTGGTGGCGGCGCTGCCCCCTCCCCCGGTCCGCAAAGAAGAAGGACTTGACATGACCCGCGGCCCCAGCGGACAGCCGCGCTGCCACCCCACGATGGGCGCGTCAGGCAGGACCGTGTGGCATGCGGGGCACTGCGGCGTGGCCTTCGGGATGGCGGCGCCAGAGGAATACGTGCCCCTCATGATGGACCAAGGACACCCTCACGAGAGCGAACAAGGCTCGCTCCTCAGCCCAAGCTGGGAGGACGAGGCACCAGAAGCTGAGCCTTTCCGGGAGCCCCGGGATGGTCCCACTGGCCACGCTGGAGGCAACTATTATCAGGTACCGCTAATTCTTCAGGAGCAGGCATACGCTAACCATGGATCGTAGGAGGTGCAGGTTGCCATAGCGAGTAGCTGCCCCGCTCCCACAGTCTCCTACCCCTCGGGAGGAGGGCGCAGGGGGCTGCAGGAGAGGGGCCGGGACCCAACATCACCACCGCGGCGTTCGGAGCAAGGTGTTCTCAGGAGGTAGGCCCTCCGCTGGGGAGGTGCCTCAGGGCCTGCCCCCGGCGGAGGACCCGTGGTCGTCGGGGGAACCGGTGGCGACCGCTCTACCCCATTGGCATCCTGGTTTTCGGTCGTCATTGATGGCACTAGAGTGTGGCGCAAGGAGGGGCCCTCATCTGGCGATATGAAGCAAGGCCAGTACCTGTGAAGAAGGCCCAGTGCCTGTGAAGCTCGCCGCCCCGTGACACTCTCACGTAATAATGAGTGGGGTTGTACACGCCCCGGAGTCTCAGGGGTGTCGGCCTCAGGCCCTAGGGCTCCCTCCCACGCCCAGTGGAAGCACTTAGCTCCGCGCTGGTGAGAAGACGTCCAAGACTAGACTAGGTGCCAGACGCGGTTTGTTTGCTTTCGTTGCTTTTCCCTTCGGTTGTCGCTTTCCCCCGCTGGATTCAAGTTGGATTCGAATTTGAGATTTGCGTGTGTTCAGGGAAGGGGTGCTTAGTATCGTTCGAGCAATTTCTCGCGTTTTTGGTTACCACTTCGCCTCAGCTGCCTCCCCTCGCGAGCCCCTCGCGAGCCAGGTCAGGCCTAGCTTGCGCGCAGCCCAGACTGCCGCCGACGTGTCCTCTCAGGAGGATGTTTTATTGCAGATCCTACGAACCCAATCAGGGAACACTCGAGACACCACAACCTCCCACAGGCTGCCTCAGGGCCAGCACGGGACAAAGGTAAACTAGCCGACCAGCGCGTCGCTTAGGCCAACCACTTGGCGCGGGCGCATGGGCAATGTAGCGTCTACTAATACGATGAACACGAGTTTTACATAAGGGGCTCCCCCTCCAAAATGCTCTCACTGCCATCAGGCCAAAACCTGAGTTCTATTCATGCAGGGTAAGGAAGTAGGAACGATGCACAATCAGTCGGATGAATCCCCCAATGCGTTCTCAGGAGCACCACCCGAGCCGTTGCTGGCGTCGCTGAACTCACCATCGCTGTCCGCGTCGCCGCCAGCGGCGTCAGGGCCGTTCACCATGCTGCCCTCGTCGGCCGCCACAATCATGTCGTTGTTGTCTGAAGCGAAGGCCCTGATAAGAGCATCCACATTGTCTTCCACCCAGTGCGATAGATCGCCTCGGACGGCCTGGGGGACTGGGGCGATGGCGGCGTCAAAATCAAAGTGGGGATCCATGTTCCGGTGGTGGCTGAAGACGCGAGAAAAGGCGCGCCCGAGCAGGGCGCGGCTCCTCTCCTCCACCAACCTGTCAGCCCTGACCGACCGCGCCTCCAGCTGCGTCACCACGTCAGTGAAGAACTGAAGATTGCCAGCATAGTTGACTGCGTGCGGCTCGCCAACAGCCGCCTCGCGGATGTTGCCCAAGGCTGTGTTGGCTCTCTCCCGGAGCATGGTGAGCATGGGGCCATGCTCATGCTCCAGGATCTGCCGCTGACGTATCTCGTCCGTGTTCTGGCCCGCAACGACCTCAGCCTCCTCCACCTGCTGGCGGAGAAGGAGCACCTCGGTCTAGGAGGTGGTTAACTCACCTTGCGCCACCTCAAGAGCGGCCCGGAAAGCGTCGGCCCACCGCGTCGCCTCCTCCAGCTTGGCCCTCAAGGCAGCAGTCCTGCCTTCAGCTTCGGCCCGGATCAACCCCAGCTTCTCTTTGAACTCATGCTCGAGGTTCAAATGCGCCATCGCCACTCGACGTCCGACCTCCTCCAGGACGCGGGCTTCCTGTGCAGCAACATCATCCTCCGCCTGCATCACCAAGCGCTCCCTCAACTCCAAATGCTCGTACTCGCAGGTACGTTCGGCGGCTTCCAGCGTCAGCGCCTCCTCACGCTTCTGGAGCTCTACTGAGTCGCCGTAGGCCACCTTCATCGACGCGAGGGCTGCCTCGGAGCTCCACCTGCTCCTCGAGTGAGTGGCACCAGGCCAGGAGCTCCCGAGCCCGCTCCTCCGCCGCTGTTCGCCGCCGGTCAGCCTCCCGAGCCTCCTCAGCGGCCCAAGATCGGGCCTCCCGAGAGGCCACCAGCGACGCCTTCGCCTCTGCGTCGTCAAGATTGCGCTGACGGCGCGCAAGGGGGATGGCACCCTCCAGCTCGCGCCTCTCTGCAGCCATGCGCAGGCCCTTGGCCTCAAGGCGCGCATCTTCATCAGCAAGCTCCTCTCCAAGCAGGCTTACCGCGTCAGCCGCCCTTCGAAGGAATCCTTGGCGGAGAGCGTGACGCTCCCGAGCGCGCTCGAGCATGTCTCCCACACCATCATCTGCCCCAAGCAAGCGCCGGGGGCCACGGGTCAGCACTCCCCCTCCGGGCTGGGGGCTGGGGGCTGGCACCCTCGTGACGGCCGGGCACACCGCGTCAGAAGCCCGGCCTGGGGCCAGCCCGTCCCCAGGTGAAGAGCGCAGGAAGCGCCTCAGCCAATCGCAGTCCATGACCAGGCGAGAAGCTCACGGCAGGCTGGCTATGCCACGAGAAGGCCCACGAAGGATCGCGAGGTGCGCGGGGCCACGATATGCCTCGGGACAGTTCACCTCATCGATCGCCCTCACCACAAGGGCTCCACTGCTTGGAGCGCTTGAGGATGGTGGAGGGGGCGAAGCCAAGGGGGACGGCTCCTCGGCCGTCTCCACAAGCTCGGCTGGAGGGGGCCTGCGGAGCAAGGGTCAGTAAGAGCAACAGAAGGATCGGGAGATGGGAAAGGGGAAGGCTTACTCATCAGTGGCAAAGTACTTCCTACGCTTCAGCAGGCGACAACGGTAATCGTCGCCCAGGGCCTCCCTTCTCTTCCGGAGGGCCTCAAAGTCCATGCGGAAGCGGCCTAAGAGTTGGGCGCAGGGATCAACCAGCGACGAAGATGGAGCGTCAAGGCGATCTGCATCAGGGGCGCCTGCCTGATGTGCGCCGCCAATCGCCTCGCCAAGAGAAGCCGCCGGAGCCTTAGTGGCCTCGGTCGTAGGCGCAGAGGGCAACAGCTTGTCACCATCAGCCTCAGCGGAACGGGCCCCAATAACTGCTTCCTCATGAGCATCGCCCGACGCTGTCACCCCGCCGGGAGCCCCCTCGGCCTCTGGCGCCTCATGCCTCCCTGCTCCGCCACTTGAGGAAGAGTCGCCTTGGCCGACTGGAAGGGCAGTCACCACCACTGGGTTCTCACGAGGCCCCTGGAGGCCGGCGGGACGCGGCCCCCACTCATCGTAGATAGGCATCTGCCTCACAAGATCGCCCCCGCTCTGGCAGAGGTACAGCAAGGCCCCTCCCTGCTGGATGCTTCCAGGGTTGGGGTCCCCCGTCAGGGTCAAGAGCACCGTCCTCAGCACTTCAGGCGTCAGGTCCTCCTCCTGGAGCCACATACGGTCATCGCGCCCGCTGAAGGCCCACATCCGGCGGGAGTGGCGTTGGAGAGGAGCAACGCGGCGTAGCAGGAACTCCTTCACCACCTTGGGCGCTGTCACGCCAAGCAACCTCAAGAACGCGAAGCGGTGCCAGACGAAGACGAGCCGGGGGCTCTCAAGTGTCTCCTGGCCCCAGCCGAATTGGGGACAGCAGGCAAACTTGGCTCCGACAGCAGGGGGCTGGGCACCCCAGCGTCCACATACAGCCACCGCTTGCGGAACCCAGCCGCGGGCGGAGGGAGCTTGAAGTCAATCTCAGAGGCCGCCGTCTCAGACGCGGCAACGAAGCTCACACACGCCCAGCATTGGGTAGGGTCAACAAGGCGCAGCGAGAAGAAGTGGCGCAGCAAGGCAACGAAGGAAGGATGCCCATCATAGCCTCGCACAAAGGCGAAGACCGAAAGGAGAGTGATGGATTCAGGACCCAGATGCATCATGTGGATCTGATAGTGGGAAAGCACGGCATTGAAGAAATCAGAAAAGGGAGGAACCAGTCCCGCCCACAGGGCGTCGGCAAAACACGGGACCTTGGTGACTATCCTGTTGATGGAGAAGTGGAACGCGGGCCAGGCCGTCGTCCTCCCGCATTCATTGAAGATGGTAGACAGAGCCGAGCTGACCTTGCCAAAGCCCTCGGCGGGGACCGCCAACGGCGGCGGGCAAGGCGGAGACACGGGTTTCTTCCCTCTTCCCTTCTTCGTCGAAGCCATGCCGATGGGAAGGGGGGGGAGGTTCAAGATTGGGTTGAAAACAGAAACCAGAGTTTGAGCGGAGGAAGGACAGGGGCGCTCGAGCAACGGAAAGGGGAACGGCTGTGTACGACTACGGGTCCGCCTAGCATGGCGCAAAATAAGGAGGGCGTGGGGGAACAGTGCCGCCCACGTCCAACCAACCACCACGCGGCGCCCAAGGCCGCAGGCTGTCAGGGCCCGCGGCGCTTCGCTCTTGCCCTTCCGCCTCCCTGCACGGCCAAGTCCGGGCGCGCCTTGGGCCCGGGGGCTACTGTCGGCATTCTGGGAACGGGGGTCCCCAGACTTGCCTGCCTGCGGCGTGGCTCAAAGGGGGGCCCAGCGCGGCCCATCTTCACCAACACAAACCCAAGACCCTCGCGAGGGGCCAAGCCTCGAGGGGCGGACGACGCGGAGCTTCCTCAGGCACGGCCTCATCAGGCTGGCTCGCGAGGAGGCGGAGAGATCAAGGCGGGGTACCTCACGAGGTGTTCGGGACGCAAGCCATGACGACCAAGGGCGCCAGGCGGGTGCCAGCCCGCGTAGTGTCCTCCTTTCCTCTTTGGTGCAAAGGGGGCAAGCGCAGCCGCGGAGTACCGAGGCATCAGGCAAAGGTTGCCATTTCGGTGCAATGAGACCAAGACCAGGAGTACTACGAGATGGAGGTCATCGTGGAGCCCAAGACGGCGTCATCACCAGAGCTTTGCGCAGGCGAAGACTACTTTTGTCAGGATAGCTGATACTAGCTGTCCCCCTTCAAATTAGCCCGCCATTGTTGGCTCCCTTCCTGCTCGATATTTGGGAAGAGGACCAGGGCCTCTATAAATAGGACCAGCCACCCACAGAGCAAAGGGGGTTTTTTTCTAGAGAGGAGGCTCTTTAGAGAGGGGTTCGATCAGAGAAAGAGAGAGAGAAAGGTGACTGAACTCCTCCCAGCAGTTCATCGCCCCAGCCAAGAATAGACCCTCGCGAGGTTGTTCTTCCTTGTATTGTTCATCATCATCAGCCCAAGAGGCAATCCACCACACCACACACTGGAGTAGGGTATTACACCACAACGGTGGCCCGAACCAGTGTAAACCCTGTGTCTCTTGTGTTGTTCTTTCCATAGTTTAGATATTAGCGAGGCGGAGGGGTGCAGGTAGGTAGGAGGCGAAATCTCCGCGCGCACCCCAGTGTTCGAACCTCAAGGGTCTGCCGGACCCGAAATCCGACACAATCCCTTCACGGTCACTTGCAAAGGTGAGATCTGATAGAGATAAATTAAACTAAACAAAAGATAATATATTTTTAGGGTTTTTGGTTTATAGATCTTAAAATAAAAGTATACAACTAACATGATGGAAAATAGACCAGGGGCCATAGGTTTCACTAGAGGCTTCTCTCATGAAGGCAAATAATACGGTGGGTGAACAAATTATTGTCGATCAGTTGATAGAAAAAGTGCAAAGTAATGACGATATCCAAGGCATTGATTATGCAATATAGGCATCATGTCAATGGTTAGGAAACCTTAACTATCTTTGATCAATGCTACTTCTTGAGCTTGCGTCGGTTTTTCCCTTGAAGAGGAAAGGGTGATGCAACACAGTAGAGATAAGTATTTCCCTCACTTAAGAACCAAGGTATCAATCTAGTAGGAGAAACGCAAAAGTCCCCAATAGATGCACCTACACAAACAATCAAACACTTGCACCCAACCCAATAAAGGGGTTTTCAATCCCTTCACAGTCACTTGCAAAGGTGAGATCTGATAGAGATAAATAGAACTAAACAAAAGATAGTATATTTTTGGGTTTTTTGGTTTATAGATCTGAAAATAAAAGTTTGCAAGAATAGTAAATCGGAAACTAATATGATTGAAAATAGACCCGGGGCCATAGGTTTCACTATAGGCTTCTCTCATGAAGGCAAATAATACGGTGGGTGAACAAATTACTATCGATCAGTTGATAGAGAAGTGCAAAGTTATGACGATATCCAAGGCATTGATTATGCAATATAGGCATCACGTCAATGGTTAGGAAACCTTAACCATCTTTGGTCAATGCTACTTCTTGAGCTTGCGTTGGTTTTTCCCTTGAAGAGGAAAGGTGATGCAACACAGTAGAGATAAGTATTTCCCTCACTGAAGAACCAAGCTATCAATCTAGTAGCAGAAACGCAAAAGTCCCCAATAGATGCACCTAAACAAACAATCAAACACTTGCACCCAACCCAATAAAGGGGGTTTCAATTCCTTCACGGTCACTTGCAAAGGTGAGATCTGATAGGGATAAATAGAACTAAACAAAAGATAATACATTTTTGGGTTTTTTGGTTTATAGATCTGGAAATAGAAGTTTGCAAGAATAGTAAATCGGAAACTAGTATGATGGAAAGTAGACCCGGGGCCATAGGTTTCACTAGAGGCTTCTCTCATGAAGGCAAATAATACGATGGGTGTCATGGTTCTAACTATGACAGTGATGTAGCGGGTATGTATGGAGAGGCTAGATCTTAGCTATGGAGGAGTTGTAAGCACACGAGGATTACGAGTTCAGGCCCTTCTCGGAGGAAGTAACAGCCCTACGTCTCGGTGCCCGGAGGCGGTCGACTGAATTATGTGTGTATGAATAACAGGGGTGCGAACCCCTGATACTGAGGAGGGGGTGGCTTATATAGAGTTCGCCAGGCCCCTCCAGCCCTCAGTAATGCAGGGTTTAAAGTACATTAAGACTGGGGGTTACTGGTAACGCCCCTAATAAAGTGCTATGATGACCATAAAAGCTACTTAATGACCGACCGTTTCCGTGCAGGGTGACTTTAGATCTCCTGGCAGTCGAGTGGTTGGATCTTGGTCGAGTGATTGCTTCGTGGTCGAGTGTCTTGAATCCGTCGAGTGGGATACCTCCAAGTCGATTGAAAGGTGACTTCTTCTAGGGATGTCCTTGGGTAGGGTACTTAGGATAGGTCCATGCCCCTACCCTAGGTACATAGCTTCATCATTAGCCCCCAAATGGATCGAGGTTCGAGTGGGGAAGGAGTTGGGGATCTTTCCGACTGGTTCTTCATGTTATATGAACGGCTTGTTTTGGATCAATTGTCACGGATGACGTCGTCAACTTCTTTCAGTCGCCTCGATCCATTCTTGGCTTCTTGTCGAGTGAATTTCTTTACTTGTGAAGTTCCGAGTGACGGTGTGAAAGGGATCTTCTATTTGACGAGTTGTTTTGCGGCCCGTAGATTTCACGGGATTTGAATTTCGGGAAGCGCGCGGGACGGGGGCGCCCGCAGTAATCGGATGGGATAGGACGGAAGCTCCTCGATCCCCGCGCCACCTTTTTTGCCACGTACCGCGCGCGCGCCTGTTGCGGGATTTGACGAGATTTCCTGGGCCTACCAGTCAGCCACTCGGAAGTGACCTCTTATAAGCTGTCGGCTCGGCACCCCTGAACAGTGCGCCTTCACTTTTCGCCCTTCCTTCACAAGATCCTCCGCCACCTCCGCTCTCACCTCGGTGCTGTAGGTCTGTTCAAGCTTCGCCGGCGACGATGGTGAAAGAGAAGACGTCGGCTCTGGAGCGCGCGAAGAAGGCGGCGGTGCAGGGGAAGGGGAAGAAGTCCGCTCGGGGCGGATCTTCCTCGAGGACTACTCTGCCCAAGGATTGGATCCAGGGCGACTAGATGCCGTCGGCGATTCGGCAGGATGATCTCGATGATCTGGTCAAGGAGGGATTCATTCCCCACGAATCTGCGCGTCTCCCGGGGAAAGAAGTCGAACCCCAGCCCCTTCATGGTGAGTGCGTCCTCCTCACCACCCATATCGATCGTGGATTCTCTCTGCCTCCTCATCCTTTTTTCTGGAGCTTCTTGAACTTCTTCGGAGCACAGCTCCATCAGTTTACTCCCAATTCTATTGTGTATCTTGCTGCTTTTGTTTCCTTGTGTGAAAACTTCTTGGGTTGCCGCCCCCATTGGGGACTCTTCAAGCACATCTTCACTTGCCGCTCTCAGTCGGTCAAGAAGGCCAAGTCGAGTGACGAACGGATGCAGGTGATCCAGCTGTGCGGGGGCCTGGTGATCCAGATGAGGGGAAAAAGTTCCTTTCCGTCTATCACTTTTCCCGAGTCAGTCCGTGGGTGGCAGTCGACTTGGTTTTACTGTAAAGACCAGGTGACCCCGGGACAGCCGACTGGGCTTCCCCCTTTTTCTCTGAATCGAGCACAAAAACCTTCCTCTCTGAATGTGACGCCGGAGGAAAAGGCGCAAGTCAAGGTGCTGGTTGGTCGAGTGGTTCAGCTTGTCCGCGAGGGTGTGACTGGCATGGACTTGTTGGAAGTCTTCCTTCGGAGGCGCATCCAACCGCTTCAGGCTCGTAACCACCCGATGTGGCTGTATTCGGGTCTCGAAGACACCACTCGGATTCACCCAGAGGAGGTCACTGATGAGATCTTGGAAGGGTGGCTGTCGAGTATCACAGGGAACAAGGACAACCCCCGAGGAGCCAGGAGGATTCCTCCACTCGACCAAACATACGAAGTGGACAAGGTCTGACCTTGCGTTTCCGACTGTGATCTTGCTTTCTTTATTTGTTCTCTTTGGATCAGTCGATTGACTTTTGTCTTGTTTGCTGTCCTCTAGGCCATTACTGAGATGTACTCGACACCCAATGGAGCACAGGAGCAGGCCGAGGAAGGAGAGGCGAGCGGAGGCGAAAGTGGAGACGAGAAAGAAGAGTGGGAATCTGACGGCGAAGGAGAGGGGGATGACGACGATGACTCCAGTGAAGAGGAGGAGGAAGAAGTCGAACATCCCCGCTCGGAACGG
The DNA here is from genome assembly GCF_003073215.2 of Triticum urartu. NCBI lineage: Eukaryota > Viridiplantae > Streptophyta > Magnoliopsida > Poales > Poaceae > Triticum > Triticum urartu. The sequence goes on along the minus strand of NC_053024.1, from coordinate 443,330,648 downwards.
CGATCCAAGCTTACACACGACCCTGCGCGGGAACGTGGTAAGGCGACTGTCCCTGTTGGACAGTCATCGAAGCGCCCTCGGACCTCATCTCCAGCGCCGACAGAAAAAGCTCCCAAGAACCCACGCGCGACACCGTCCAAGCCGCCCAAGGCTCTGTCCAAGATGAAGATGACTGTCCCCACCATTTCTGGGTAATGGTAGAATTTGTTTTCCTTTGTTGAACGTGACGGACTCTTGGTCGACTCATTGAATAAGCTGACTGACTTTCGAAATTTGCAGTGCTGCCACCTCGGAGATCTTTGCCAAGGACGATGATCAAGAGATGGAAGACGATGTTACCTCCAACCCCGGTACGATTACTGATGCTCTACTTTTAGTCGACTGACGACTTCTTATAATTCCGGTCGATTGGATTTTTCTTGTAGCTCCTCCTCATGTCATTGACCTCCGTGATGATGACGACGAAGTGCCACTGAGGGCGCGAAGGAACAGGAGGGCTCCGGCTGGCAAGACCCCACAAACTACTCTGGCGCCTGAGGCCGCAGTCCGGGAGGGTGGTGATACCACTCGGGCTTCTGTGACTTTAGCTGAACCTCCAACGAGTGTCCGGCCTTCGACATCGACTGCAAATCCGCCTTCGCTTTTTGCCACACATCACGTCCCTGAGGACCAAGTGGGTGCCGCTAAAGAGGCTATACGCCAGGCGGGGATCATGATGGAGCAAGTGAAGGTGGTTCGGGAAGCCAGCCAAGCAGCTTATGACGCGAGTTCAGCTCTTCAGAGCAACGTCCAGGTCAGTCGATTCACCACTTGTTCTGTTAGGATATGCTATCTAAAGAATCTCTTTTCCGAAGATCTTTATATCTGTACACCCACTGGGTGTGTCTATTGATCCTTTTGACGAGTGGGGGCACGCTAAGTGCACCCACTGGGTGTAGTCCCCGAGACTACGGTGGACTGCCGGCAGTCGACTTTAGTCTTCATATTGTGTTGCTTTAGTTGAACTTCTTCACTCGGTCTGGTCAGGCCATGTCGAATGGAACTGTACACGGCCGACTGCGGGCAGTCGATTTTTTTTGGTCGAACCAGTGGGGGCACGCTGAGTGCACCCACTAGGTGTAGCCCCCTAGACTACTGTCGAATGTTTTTGATTCGGCTGTAGTCTTAGAAACACCATTATTGTCTCTTGGTTACTCGGAGGCAACTTATCTTGGATGTCTGTCGACTGATTTTTTGCAGAAATCCTGCGAACTTGTGGCTCGCTACACTGATTGGAGAACAAACAAATCCAGCTGAACCTTGACTTGAAGCTTGCTCAGGAGAACTTGCAGAAGGCGAGGGACGAAGCAAAAGGTATGGCTGGGGAGCTTTTGTCGACTGTCCTTTCTTTCTGGCCGTCCTCGATGTTGATCTCACTTGCTGTTTTGCAGACAAAATGGAGGAGGCTCTGAAGAAGAAGGATCAAGACCTTGCCGAAGCGCAGAAGGAGGCCCTGAACAAAAAGAAGCTTGCTGAAGAAAAACTGGCTTCAGTCGGTACTCTTGAAACGGAAAACTCCAGGCTGAAAACTGCTCTCGACGCGGCTAATCAAGAGGTCAGCCGTCTAAAGAATGGCAATATAGCTCTGAATGACAAGGCAAGTGAACTGGCGGGGAAGAGGAACGATCTGGAGGCATATCTCGGTGGACTCGCCAAGAAGCTATTCGTCATGCTCGAGGGTAATTACTCCGGCCCGACTGACTTGCAGTTACCAAACCTGCGTAGAACCATTGACTTATCCTTGAATTGTGTTTACAGAATTCTGCCAGAACTTCGAAGAGGAGACCAGTCGAGTGGAGACAGACTTGGACCCCATCAATTCTCCAGTGAAGGACGAGGCTTCTATGAACGTGCTCCGACTGGAATCTCGTGTTGTCGGCGTTGTTGACTATGTTGCTCGGTTGAAGGTTGCGATGTCGCGGGTCGACACGTGGCTCTGGCCTAGGACGATGCTTCAGAATGACCTCGAGTCCCTGATGACTCGACTGAATGAAGTCCCAGGTCGAGTGGCGGAATGGAAGAAATCTTCTGCTAGATGTGGCGCTAACGTCACTCTGTCTCTGGTCCACGTCCACTGCAAGGAGGCGCGAGAAGAAAAGTTGGCCGCCATCCAAGTTGCCAATACCAGGAAGCACAACTTTCAAGACTTCATGGAGACTTTCATTGCTGCTGCCACTCACATTGCAGACGGGATCGACTTGGACGAGTTCGTCGCCCCTTCCAGTCCTCCGCCTGAGGAATAAAAACTTTTATGCTTCACTTTAAATTTGCCTCAGAATGCTGAGTGGATTTTGTAACCGTTAAACTCTGTCGAGCTGGAGGCTCGAGTACTTTGATCTACGGTCTAGGACCTTTGGATCTTATCTGAACTTGATTTATCGTTGAATATCTTCATGAATTATCTGTCGAGTGGAACTTGTTCTTCACTTGAAATAACTTTGTATTTGTGGTGCAGCTCCGAAGGAGAAGGTAGCAGTCGATTTGCACCTCGTCGTCCTTGCGGATTGGGATGTGTTCCGTACTTAGGCGAGCACTGGGCTGCAGCTAAGCCCCCGAGTGGAAGGTCTGCTCTCCACTCGGTAGGATTTTAAAAACTTAGGCGAGTACTGGACTACAGCTAAGCCCCCGAGTGGGAGGTCTGCTCTCCACTCGGTAGGATTTTTTTCAAACTTAGGCGAGTACTGGAATGCAGCTAAGCCCCCGAGTGGGAGGTCTGCTCTCCACTCGATAGGATTTTTTTCAAACTTAGGCAAGTACTGGACTGCAGCTAAGCCCCCGAGTGGGAGGTCTGCTCTCCACTCGGTAGGATTTTTTCAAACTTAGGCGAGTACTGGGCTGCAGCTAAGCCTCCGAGTGGGAGTCTGGCTCACCACTCGGTAGGATTTTTAAACACTTAGGCGAGCACTGGACTGCAGCTAAGCCCCCGAGTGGGAGGTCTGCTCTCCACTCGGTAGGATTTTTTCAAACTTAGGCGAGTACTGGGCTGCAGCTAAGCCTCCGAGTGGGAGTCTGGCTCACCACTCGGTAGGATTTTTAAACACTTAGGCGAGCACTGGGCTGCAGCTAAGCCTCCGAGTGGGAGTCTGGCTCGCCACTCGGTAGGATTTTTAAATACTTAGGCGAGCACTGGGCTGCAGCTAAGCCTCCGAGTGGGAGTCTAGCTCACCACTCGGTAGGATTTTTATTTTACAAACTTAGGCGAAACGGATTCGCAGCTAAGCCTCCGAGTGGGAGTCTAGCTCACCACTCAGTAGGATTTTTTTAACAAACTTAGGCGAAACGGATTCGCAGCTAAGCCACCCACTAGGGGATTTCACACACAAACAAAAGCGACAACAATTATAGGAAAAATTGTAACACTCTTGTCTTTGATAGACTACAGAAGTTTTTCTTATCACATCTCATCCGAGTGAGAATTCAAGTGTAAAAGGGGCGGAGCAGTTCTGCATTCCAAGCTCGTGGCTCATCGATCTGGCGATCGACATTGTAAAGGTGATACGCTCCATTGTGGAGGACTCTGGTGACGATGAAGGGACCTTCCCAAGTAGGAGCGAGCTTGTGTGGTTTCTGTTGATCCACTCGGAGGACCAAATCTCCTTCTTGGAAGGCTCGACTCTTCACATTTCTGGCATGGAATCGACGCAAGTCTTGCTGATAAATGGTCGATCGGATAATAGCCATTTCTCTTTCTTCTTCCCGGAGGTCGACTGCGTCTTGCCGGGCTTGTTCTGCTTCATCTTCAGTATAAATCTCGACTCGGGGTACATTGTGAAGTAGATCACTCGGCAGGACTACTTCCGCTCCGTAAACCAGAAAGAACAGAGTTCTTCCAGTCGACCGATTTGGAGTGGTCCTCAATCCCCACAGAACTGACGGAAGCTCGTCGACCCAAGCGCCTGCTGCGTGCTTCAGATCACGCATCAGCCGAGGCTTTAGTCCTTTGAGAATCAGACCATTTGCCCTTTCTGCTTGTCCATTCGACTAGGGGTGGGCGACCGATGCGTAGTCGACTCGTGTGCCTTGAGAGGCGCAAAAAGCTCTGAACTTGTCTAAATCAAAGTTTGACCCATTGTCGGTGATGATGCTATGCGGGACTCCATATCTGAATGTTAACTCCCTGATGAAACTGATAGCAGTGCAAGCATCAAGATTCTTGATAGGCTTAGCTTCAATCCATTTGGTAAACTTGTCGACTGCCACAAGCACATGTGTGAAACCGCTCCTGCCTGTTCTCAATGGCCAACCATGTCCAGTCCCCAAACAGCGAAGGGCCAGACGAGTGGAATGGTCATGAGGGCTGATGCAGGCTTGTGCGACATGTTGGAGTAGAACTGGCACCCTTCACACTTGTCGACTATCTCTTTTGCCATTTCATTCGCTCTTGGCCAGCAAAATCCCGCTCGGTATGCTTTAGCCACAATGGTCCGAGAGGACGCATGATGACCACAGGTCCCCGAGTGGATATCATCAAGGATTATCTGACCTTCTTCTGGTGTTATACACTTCTGACCGACTCCAGTCGCGCTTTCTCTATACAATTGTCCCTTTATGACTGTAAAGGCCTTGGATCGACGGACGATCTGTCGAGCCTCTTCTTCGTCCTCCGGGAGTTCCTTTCTCAGGATATACACGATGTATGGTATCGTCCAGTCGGGGGTGATTGCCAAAACTTCCATGATTAGGTCGACCACTGCCGGAATTCCAACTTCAGTCGGATATGTGGAACTCTTTGGCTACGGGGCTTCATTTGTAAAAGGATCTTCTTGGACTGATGGCGAGTGGATGTGTTCCAAAAACACATTGCTGGGGATGGCTTCTCTCTTGGAGCCTATCTTTGCCAAATCATCAGCCGCTTGATTTTTCAGTCGGGGGATGTGATGAAGCTCTAACCCCTCGAATTTCTTCTCTAACTTTCTCACTGCATTGCAATAACCATTCATAGCTGGACTTCTGACGTCCCACTCCTTCATCACCTGATTAACCACCAAATCTGAGTCGCCATAGACTATGAGGTGACGGACATCGAGTGAAATGGCCATGCGCAACCCATACAAAAGTGCTTCATATTCTGCTTCGTTATTGGAGGAATCGAAGTGAATCTAGAGAACATATCCGAGCTTATCTCCTCGGGGGGAAACCAATACTACCCCAGCACCAGAACCATTCAGCATCTTAGATCCATCAAAGAACATGGTCCAGTGCTCCGAGTGAACTTGACTCGGAAGTTGCTGTTCGATCCACTTGCCGACGAAATCTGCAATTGCTTGGGACTTGATAGCTTTCTTTGCCTCAAACTTGATATCTAGGGGAAGAAGTTCAATCGCCCATTTGGCCACTCGACTAGTTGCATCTCTGTTGTGCAAAATCTCTGATAGTGGAGCGTCGCTGACGACTGTAATGGAATGATCAGAGAAGTAATGTGCAACCTTCTTCGTGGTCATATAAATCCCATATACACGCTTCTGGTAATGAGGATATCTTTGCTTTGAAGGAGTCAAAACTTCAGAAACATAATATACTAGGCGCTGAACTTTGAAGGCCTTTCCTTCTTCTTCCCGTTCGAACGTAAGTACTATACTGACAACTTGTCCCGTGGCTGCAATGTAAAGCAGCAAAGGCTCCTTGCTGATTGGGGCAGCAAGCACCGGCTGGGTGGAGAGCAGAGCTTTGAGCTTTGTAAACGCTGCATCAGCTTCTGGAGTCCACTCGAACTTGTCGGACTTCTTCATCAGTCGGTAAAGAGGCAATGCCTTTTCACCGAGGCGAGAGATGAATCGACTTAAAGCGGCCAAGCATCCTGTAAGCTTCTGGACGTCATGCACATGCACAGGACGTTTCATCCAGAGTATAGTACCAATTTTTTCAGGATTGGCGTCGATCCCCCGTTCGGAAACGAGAAAACCGAGTAACTTCCCACCTGGAACTTCGAATGTGCACTTTGACGGATTGAGCTTGATATCATACCTCCTGAGGTTGGCAAAGGTTTCAGCAAGGTCAGTCAGTAGTTCGGAACCCTTCCGTGACTTGACCACAATATCATCCATGTATTCCTCCACATTCCGACTGATTTGAGTGAGCAAACACTTCTCAATCATCCTCATGAACGTGGCTTCGGCATTCTTGAGGCCGAACGGCATGGTGACATAACAGAAGCACCCAAATGGAGTGATGAAAGCTGTTTTGATCTCGTCGGGCCCGTACAGACGGATCTGATGGTACCCGGAATAGGCGTCTAGAAAAGACAAACGCTCACATCCCGCGGTCGAGTCGACTATCTGGTCGATGCGGGGGAGAGGAAAATGATCTTTCGGGCAGGCCCGATTGATATGCTTGAAATCAATGCACATGTGAAGTGACTTGTCCTTCTTGGGGACCATGACAACATTGGCGAGCCACTCGGAGTGGTAAATTTCACAGATGAACTCTGCTGCTAAGAGCCGAGCCACCTCCTCGCCAATGGCCTTTCTCTTCTGGACGGCGGACCGTCGAAGATGTTCTTTCACAGGTTTAAATTTTGGGATCGACTCGTAGACGGTGCTCAGCCAGCCCCCTGGGAACTCCAGGCATGTCAGCAGGCTTCCATGCGAAGATGTCCCAGTTCTCACGGAGGAACTGGATGAGCGCTTCTTCCTATTTGGAGTCGACCGTCGTTGAGATGTGAGTCGGAGCAGCACTTGGATCGGTCGGGTGAATGTGAACTGCCTTCGTTTCACCGGATGACTGAAAAGCTGATTCTGAAGCAGGCTTCTTAGCTCGTAGCAACTCACTCGGATCTGCAGTCTTCTGATACTCTTGCAGCTCGACCACTGCCATCTGAGCGTCAGCAATCTTTGAGCCTTTCTAAAAACACTCTTCTGCTTTCTTCTGATTGCCTGTAACAGTGATCACACCTTTGGGACCAGGCATCTTCAATTTGAGATACACATAACATGGTCGAGCCATGAAGCGTGCATAAGCTGGCCTGCCCAAAATAGTGTGATAAGCACTTTGGAAATCCACAACTTTGAATGTCAACTTTTCCTTGCGGTAATTCTTGGAATCACCAAAAACCACATCAAGAGCAATTTGGCCGAGTGACTCGGCTTTCTTCCCAGGAATGACTCCATGGAAACTCATGTTACTGGTACTGAGCCTGGACATCGGAATGCCCATCCCTTTCAATGTTTCTGCATACAGTATGTTCAAACCGCTGCCTCCATCCATCAGGACTTTGGTCAGTCGAGTGCCTTCGACAACTGGGTCGACCACCAGAGCTTGCCTCCCAGGGGTGGCAATGTGCGTAGGGTGATCAGACTGGTTGAATGTAATGGCAGTCTGGGACCACTTCAGATAATTGGGTGTTGCCGGAGCAACCATATTTACCTCACGGTTAATAACCTTTAGTCGAATTTTGCTCTCAACATCAGCAAAAATCATCAGGGTGGAATTGACCTGGGGGGTACCCATCGTCACTATCTTCCTTGTCCTCAACTTTGTCCGACTCCCTTTCCTTATCTTTGGACTGCTTGCCCTGAAACTGCTGGATCAGAAGCCGACACTGTCGAGTGGTATGCTTTGGGTAAATGAGTTTACCCTCTTCATCTTTCTTGGTGTGGATGTGACACGGTAGATCCAAAACATCATTTCCATTTTGGTCTTTAACTTTCTTGGGGTTCCAAGGTCCTTTGGGTTTTCCCTTAAATTTTCCCTGGGTTATGGCCAGGGCCTCCCCAGGAGCGGCTGGCTCGGCTTTCCGCTTCTGTTTCTGACTGGAATTTCCTCCGGTTACCTAGGCGACTGTTTTATGCTTGCCACTCCGGAGTCGATCCTCATCTTCACCATTAGCGTATTTGGTGGCAATCTCCATCATCCGATTCAGAGACATCTCTCCGGTTCGACCGAACTTCAGATTCAATTCCCTGTACTTAACACCTTCTTTAAAGGCGCAAACTGCTTGATGATCTGGTACATTTTCAACTGTGTGATGCAATGTGATCCACCTCTGGATGTAATCCCTCAGAGTTTCATTCGGTTTCTACACGCAAGACCGCAATTCCGTAAGGCCTGCAGGTCGCTTGCATGTTCCTTCAAATGTGGTGACAAACACTCGGGAGAGATCCTCCCAAGTGTAAATGTTGCTGGGTGCTAACTGATTCAGCCACGCTCTGGTCGAGCCTTCTAACATGAGAGGCAGGTGCTTCATGGCTACCTCATCATTCCCACCGCCAATCTGGACAGCCACTCGGTAATCTTCGAGCCAAGTATCGGGCTTGGACTCACCAGTGAACTTACTAACTCCAGTCGCCAACCTGAAGTTGGGAGGAATTACAGCGGCTCTGATGGCTCGACTGAAACACTCCGACCCTGAAACATGTACTCTACTACTGGTAGGCGCATCTCTGTCGTGGCCTTCTCGGTGAGCTCTATTCCTGTCGACCAAACCTTGAACGAGAATGGATCTCGCATCAAAGCCTGGTTCCCTGGTGTCGACTGGAATTCTCCGCCGAACACTATGAGGGCGTCTGTCATCCTGCTGTCGAGGCACATATGATCCACTCCTCGGGGGAGGGGTTGGCACTCACCGTCGATCATCACGATCGAATCGGTGATCATACTGCTCATTCCTTCTGTACTGATCACGCCGGACTCCACATCCCTCACGTCTCGGAGGCGATCTTGGGCTGTGAGCCGACTGGACTGTATCCGCTACAACGGATCGACTGTGGATCCTGTTCCGCGACTGAGAAACAGTGGAATTCTGGTCTCCCGCTGCCCGGAGCAACGCTCTAATTTGCAACAAGCCTCTGCCAGCCTCTGACTGGGAGGACTGAATCGACTCTGCTATACGGGCCGCAGCCGCCAAATTCTGAATCGGAGTACGATATACCTGCGGGGGCGGAAAGAGTTGACGTCGACTGGATTCTGGAGCCCGTTAACGCGCTCGCTCGTCGAGTATTCGCTGGAGATTCTCTAGTCGAGTGCGCTCGGCCAAGTTAGCCAAGCGTGGGTCCTCCAAGGCTCGGGCCTCGGGGGTTTCTCCAACGATAGGAGTGTGGAGTGCATCCATGTTCCGGTGGCGAAGCTCCTCCCGCTGCAACGACGTGAGAGGCTCGGGGAGATACTCCTCGTGAGGACGCGACGGGTCGCCCCCATCCGCGCCTCCGTCAGCGCGGGGGAAACCGGGAGGACTGTGTGGCCCATCGATCACCAGAACCTCTGCAGCTGGGTCACTGCTGTCGCATTTGGATGCGGTCTCTGCGGAGCCAGTCGACAGGTGGAACAGGCCATAGAGGGATTCGTCGGGCTCGATTGCCGCGACTTGTGGGGTGGCTGACTGGAGCGTTTGCGCCGGCGAGAAACAGGGCGGGGAGATGCCACAGGAGCTGACCAATCCTGGGTCGATGGCTGCCGCAGGAGGACACCACGGACGCATGCGCGAAAGTGCGTCGCCCTACGGACGGGAAGCGCGTCGACGTCGAGTGGAGCCTCCTGAAGCCAAGCGGAGTCGTCGGCGATGAACGTGAGCGTGCCGAGACGGATCTCGCGGCCCTCGACTAAAGCTCCATTTGAAACCATGATCAAAGAGATCGGAAAAAATCACAACTTCTCCAACTAGGCGCTAAGACTCCTAGCCACACGGTGGGCACCAACTGTCGTGGTTCTAACTCTGACAGTGATATAGGGGGGTATGTATGGAGAGGCTAGATCTTAGCTATGGAGGAGTTGCAAGCACATGAGGATTACGAGTTCAGGCCCTTCTCGGAAGAAGTAACAGCCCTACGTCTCGGTGCTCGGAGGCGGTCGACTGAATTATGTGTGTATGAATAACAGGGGTGCGAACCCCTGATACTGAGGAGGGGGTGGCTTATATAGAGTTCGCCAGGCCCCTCCAGCCCTCAGTAATGCAGGGTTTAAAGTACATTAAGACTGGGGGGTTACTGGTAACGCCCCTAATAAAGTGCTATGATGACCATAAAAGCTACTTAATGACCGACCGTTTGCGTGCAGGGTGACTTTAGATCTCGTGGCAGTCAAGTGGTTGGATCTTGGTCGAGTGATTGCTTCATGGTCGAGTGTCGTGAATCTGTCGAGTGGGATACCTCCAAGTCGATTGAAAGGTGACTTCTTCTAGGGATGTCCTTGGGTAGGGTACTTAGGACAGGTCCATGCCCCTACCCTAGGTACATAGCTTCATCAGTGGGTGAAGAAATTACTGTCGATCAGTTGATAGAAAAGCGCAAAGTTATGACGATATCCAAGGCATTGATTATGCAATATAGGCATCATGTCAATGATTAGGAAACCTTAACAATCTTTGATCAATGCTACGTCTTGAGCTTGTATTGGTTTTTCCCTTGAAGAGGAAAGGGTGATGCAACACAGTAGAGATAAGTATTTCCCTCACTTAAGAACCAAGGTATCAATCTAGTAGGAGAAACGCAAAAGTCCCCAATAGATGCACCTACACAAACAATCAAACACTTGAACCCAACCCAATAAAGTGGTTTTCAATCCCTTCACGGTCACTTGCAAAGGTGAGATCTGATAGAGATAAATAGAACTAAACAAAAGATAATATATTTTTGGGTTTTTTGGTTTATAGATCTGAAAATAGAAGTTTGCAAGAATAGTAAATCGGAAACTAATATGATGGAAAATAGACCCGGGGCCATAGATTTCACTAGAGGCTTCTCTCATGAAGGCAAATAATACGGTGTGTGAACAAATTACTGTGGATCAGTTGATAGAAAAGCGCAAAGTTATGACGATATCCAAGGCATTGATTATGCAATATAGGCATCACGTCAATGTCAATTAGACCGACTCATGCCTGCATCTACTACTATTACTACACACATCGACCGACTCCTGCCTGCATCTAGAGTATTAAGTTTAAGAGAACAAAGTGTCGCGGGAAACCACTGTCACCAATGGGATCAAAGGTCCTTGGTTGGTTCGGCGGGGGGGATGGTACGTTGCACAAAGAGTAGAGGAGCGCGGGGCAGGATGACAGGGATCACACAGGCAGCTTTTACCCAGGTTCGGGCTGTCGTGAGGCGTAAAACCCTACCCCTACTTTGGTGGATTGATGGTGGAAAGATGGTGGTGTTTGTAGCCCATTCGCCCAGCAGGGTCGCCTTAGGGCTAAACAGCTACGTGCGTATGAAATATGAGGGGTGGATTTGCTAATCCAGTGTACAACCCTTTCTAAGGTTGCCACGGGCCTCCTTTTGTAGGTTAAGGGGTCACCACAGTGGCAAATCAGTCATCATGCACCGATAAGATAGCAAACAGTGCTATCATACCTAACTTTGCAGGATGACAGAGCACATTAAATGTGCCTCTCGACGTCACACCGTCGCTTGCCCGGCAAGGCCAGCTTCGCGCCTGCTCGGTTGACACGTCGTTCGACGGGTGTCATCTGTGGGTATTCCTTGTAGAAAGAGGACACAATGTGGTACATGGCTGCCACTTAGTCACTTTGCGGCTTGACACCACGTTGATCGACGACGTGCGTCGTGGTGAAGTGGTTTAGTGCGGTGGCTGCGTCTCCGTGAGCCCGGCAGGCCCTACCGGGGCGTCTTGGAGGTCTTCTTTCGGGGGTATCCCCGCCCTTGCCGGGCTCGCCTGCCCGGCAAGGCAGGCTTTTCTCCTGATGGTTTCTTAATTCTCTGGCTTGGTCTTGGTCCTCTTGATCTGCATGTTGGCCTTTTGAGAATCTTGATTTCTTGTACTTTGGCATGTCCTCGTTGCTGTAAACTTGCTTGTGTGCCTGTGCAAAGTCTGGGCAACGGACACAGGGTTTGTTGTACCGACAGAAGCCCCCAGACCTACCCCGAACACGCTGTCGAGCGCCGTCGGGGTAGGTCCTAACAAGTGCACAGGCAGGGGTGCGGAAGAGGTTGGCCTCTTGAGGTCTTCTTTGCTTCTTCATTAATATTGAGTCCGGGCAAGTTTCTGGTTTCCCCGCGCGTCGTGGGTAACGCCAATCATGGTGGGGCCACTCCTATAATGGCCCATGAATGACTTTAACGCACGGGGTAGAAACTGCCAATTCACTCTTCCCACTGTGCCCTTATCATTAGCCACGTATGCCGCATGCATCGCGCGGGGTAGGTAACGGAGGCGCGTGGTGCAGGAGAGCATCAAGACGGCGGCCCAGTCTTCACGGATTGGCGGAGGAAGGCAGCGGTCGCTTGTTGAGGGAGTGGTTCCCCTCCTTGGCCCGCCTATAAAAGGGAGGGCGAGGGGAGAGTGCAGTCATACATCTTTGCACTTCTTCTCTTCCATCTTTTGCCTCCTGCTAGTTATGTTGAAGGGAAAAGCCTAGGACCAGGCCCCAGGCTCCAGCTCGAGGTTGGTGACATCAAATGCTTGTGCCGATGCTTGGGGAGTGAGCCTAGTCCAAGCCTGGAGAAGACGTGGCGGACAAACCGCCCATGGCGCGGGAGATACCAAGCTTTCTCATTGTGGGGAAATGCTTGCTCCTTCCGCCTTGGTTGGTTGACCATTGGGTAGTGCGCCATTTAGCCCCGGGCTATTTCCACTTGTTGGCTCGGTGACTAGGTTCCCAGTGTCTTCGACGCTCGCCCGAGAGGCAGGGCTGGGAACCATTGGTACCCCCAGCACTGCCCCTTCCGGAGGTCTTGGGGCTGATGTTGATGAGAGGCGCGCCTTCCTGCCCGTCAATGTGGGGAGCGGCACGCTTCGAGCCCCCTTGCCATCTTGGTCATTCGTCATCTCTCCGGGGAAGGTGCCAGATCGCGAGGTTGGCGTTCCCCTCGGATGGTGTTGATGAAGATGAAGTCGGGGAAGACGGAGAAGGCGGGAGGCAGGCTGTCCATTCGGAGTACGATTGCACCAGCGCGTTCGTCTCGTACTGGCGACCGGCCGCCTCGTCTTTCTGTCTTTCCCCAGCACCGTCATCACCATTTCATCAGTTGCTGGGGAAAGGGTTGCCCTCCTAGTGCTTCCGCTTCCTCCAGTGGTCTTCTAGCTGGGCGCGGATGTCCTTCTCTGCCGGTGCCTGTGCTGGAGCCTATGGATTGGTCCTGGAAGCGGTGACTAGGGGGTTGCTAAGGTGCTCGCTCCGTATTCCTCCTCCGCAACCTTGCCACTCTTGATCTTGCCGGGTTGTGTTTGGCGGGGCTTGGCGGGATCGGGTTGGACTTGTGTCGCCGCGTCTCCCGCCCTTTTCTCTTCCCACTGATACGTCCATTTTGCATCATGCTTTTATATCAATATTTATTGCATTATGGGCTGTTATTACACATTATGTCACAATACTTATGCCTATTCTCTCTTATTTTACAAGGTTTACATAAAGAGGGAGAATGCCGGCAGCTGGGATTCTGGGCTGGAAAAGGAGCAAATATTAGAGACCTATTCTGCACAGCTCCAAAAGTCCTGAAACTTCACGGAAGTCATTTACAGAATATATAATAAATACTGAGCGCAAGAAGTTCACCAGGGGGGCACACCCTACCCACGAGGGTGGGGGCGCGCCCTACCCCCCTGGGCGCGCCCCTACCTCGTGGGCCCCCTGGTGGCCCTCCGATGACCATCTTCTGCTATATGGAGTCTTTCGATGAGAAAAAAAATCATAAACCATCTTTCCGGACGAGACTCCGCCGCCACGAGGCGGAACCTTGGCAGAACCAATCTAGAGCTCCGGCGGAGCTGTTCTGCCGGGGAAACTTCCCTCCAGGAGGGGGAAATCATCGCCATCGCCATCACCAATGCTCCTCTCATCGGGAGAGGGCAATCTCCATCAACATGTTCACCAGCACCATCTCCTCTCAAACCCTAGTTCATCTCTTGTATCCAATTCTTGTCTCCAAGTCTGGGATTGGTATCTGTGGGTTGCTAGTAGTGTTAATTACTCCTTGTAGTTGATGCTAGTTGGTTTATTTGGTGGAAGATCATATGTTCAGATCCTATATGCATATTAATACCCCTCTGATTATGAACATGAATATGCTTTGTGAGTAGTTATGTTTGTTCCTGAGGACACGGGAGAAGTCTTCCTATTAGTAGTCATGTGAATTTGGTATTCGTTCGATATTTTGATGAGATGTATGTTGTCTCTCCTCTAGTGGTGTTATGTGAACGTCGACTACATGACACTTCACCATTATTTGGGCCTAGAGGAAGGCATTGGGAAGTAATAAGTAGATGATGGGTTGCTAGAGTGACAGAAGCTTAAACCCTAGTTTATGCGTTGCTTCGTAAGGGGCAGATTTGGATCCATATTTTTCATGCTATGGTTAGGTTTACCATAATACTTTTGTTGTAGTTGCGGATGCTTGCAATAGAGGTTAATCATAAGTGGGATGCTTGTCCAAGTAAGGGCAGTACCCAAGCACCGGTCCACCCACATACCAAATTATCAAAGTACCGAACATGAATCAAATGAACGTGATGAAAACTAGCTTGACGATATTCCCATGTGTCCTCGGGAGCACTTTACATCATATAAGAGTTTGTCCAGGCTTGTACTTTGCTACAAAAAGGATTGGGCCACCTTGCTGCACTTTATTTACTTTTGTTACTTGTTACTCGTTAAAAATTATCCTATCACAAAACTATCTGTTACCTATTATTTCGGTGCTTGCAGAGAATACCTTGCTGAAAAACGCTTATCATTTCCTTCTGCTCCTCGTTGGGTTTGACACTCTTACTTATCGAAAGGACTACGATAGACCCCCTGTACTTGTGGGTCATCAAGACTCTTTTCTGGCGCCGTTGCCGGGGAGTGAAGCGCCTTTGGTAGGTGGAATTTGGTAAGGAAAAATTTATATAGTGTGCTGAGATTTACTGTCACTTGTTACTATGGAAAGTAATCCTCTGAGGGGCTTGTTCGGGGTATCTTCACCCCGACCAGTAGAGCAAAGAGTTTCTCCTCAACCTACTGAACCTACTAAAAATGAAAATGTCTGCTTTGAAATTCCTTCGGGTATGTTAGAAAAACTACTAGCTAATCCTTTTGCAGGAGATGGAACAATGCATCCTAATGAGCACCTAATATATGTGGATGCAGTTTGTGGATTATTTAAGCTTGCAGGTGTACCCGGAGATGTTATTAAGAAGAAGGTCTTCCCTTTATCTTTGAAGGGAGATGCATTGACATGGTATAGGCTATGTGATGATACGGGGTCATGGAACTACAAATAATTGAAATTGGAATTTCATCAGAAGTTTTATCCTATGCATCTTGTTCATCGTGATCACAATTATATATATAATTTCTGGCCTCGTGAAGGAGAAAGCCTCGCTCAAGATTGGGGCAGGCTTAAATCAATGTTATATTCATGCCCCAATCATGAGCTCTCAAGAGAAATGATTATTCAAAAAATTTATGCTCGGCTTTCTGATAACAATCGCACCATGCTCGATACTTCTTTTGTTGGCTCTTTTATGATGAAGACTATTGAATTCAATTGGGATTTATTGGAAAGAATTAAATGCAACTCTGAAGATTGGGACCTCGACGAAGGTAAGGAGTCAGGTATGACACCTAAGTATGATTGTGTTAAATCTTTTATGGATACCGATGTTTTCCGTAAATTTAGCACTAAATATGGACTTGACTCTGAGATAGTAGCCTCTTTCTGTGAATCTTTTGCTGCTCATATCGATCTCCCTAAGGAGAAGTGGTTTAAATATCATCCTCCCATAGAAGTAAAAGTCGTTGCACCTATTAAAGTTTAAGAAAAGACCGTCACTAATAATGATCCTATTGTTCCTACTGCTTATGTTGAGAAACCACCTTTCCCTGTTAGGATAAAGGATCATGCTAAAGCTTCAACTGTGGTTCGTAAAAGCAATATTAGAACTGATACACCTCCTGAGCAAATTAAAGTTGAACCTAATATTGCTATTGTTAAAGATCTCTTGTCTGATAATATTGATGGGCATGTTATTCATTTCCGTGATGAGACTGCTAGAATTGCTAAACCTTGTACTAAAGATAAACCTAGATCTTTGGTAGGCATGCCTGTTATTTCTGTTAAAATAGGAGATCATTGTTACCATGGCCTATGTGATATGGGTGCTAGTGCTAGTGCAATACCCATTGACTTATACAGAGAAATTATGCATGATATTACACCTGCTGAGTTAGAAGATATTGATGTCACAATTAAACTTGCCAATAGAGATACTATTTCACCAATGGGAACTGTTAGAGATGTTGAAGTCTTGTGTGGGAAAATTAAATATCCTACTGATTTTCTTGTTCTTGGTTCCCCACAAGATAGCTTTTGTCCCATTATATTTGGTAGACCCTTCTTGAACACTGTTAATGCTAAGATAGACTGCAAAAAGGATGTTGTTACTATTGGTTTGGGTGATATGTCTCATGAGTTCAACTTTTCTAAATTTTGTAGACAACACCGTGAAGAGGAATTGCCTAGTAAGGATGAAATTATTGGTCTTCCTTCTATTGTCGAACCTCCTAGTGATCCTTTAGAACAATATTTGCTAGACCATGAAAATGATATGTTTATGAATGAAAGAAGTGAAAGAGATGAAGTATTATTTAAACAGGAACCCATCCTGAAACACAATTTGCCTATTGAAATCCTAGGGGATCCTCCTCCACCCAAGGGTGATCCCGTGTTTGAGCTTAAACTGTTACCTGATACTCTTAAATATGTTTATCTTGATGAAAAGAAGATATATCCTGTTATTATTAGTGCTAACCTTTCAGAGCATGAAGAAGAGAGATTATTGAAAACTCTGAAGAAGCACCGTGCTGCTATTGGATATACTCTCGATGATCTTAAGGGGATTAGTCCCACACTATGTCAACACAAAATAAATTTGGAGAAAGATGCCAAACCAGTTTGTGATCACCAACGACGTCTGAATCCTAAGATGAAAGAAGTGGTAAGAAAGGAAATACTAAAGCTCCTTGAGGCAGCTATAATTTATCCCGTTGCTGATAGTCAGTGGGTAAGTCCTGTCCATTGTGTCCCTAAAAAGGGAGGTATTACTTTCGTTCCTAATGATAAAGATGAATTGATTCCTCAAAGAATTATTATAGGTTTTAGGATGGTAATTGATTTCCGTAAATTAAATAAGGCTACTAAAAAGATCATTACCCCTTACCTTTTATTGATCAAATGCTAGAAAGATTATCCAAACATACACATTTTTGCTTCCTAGATGGTTATTCTGGTTTCTCTCAAATACCTGTGTCAGCTGATGATCAATCTAAGACCACTTTTACTTGCCCTTTCGGTACTTTTGCTTATAGACATACGCCTTTTGGTTTATGTAATGCACCTGCTACCTTCCAAAGATGCATGATGGCTATATTCTATGACTTTTGTGAAAAGATTTGTGAGGTTTTCATGGATGATTTCTCTGTCTATGGATCCTCTTTTGATGATTGCTTAAGCAACCTTGATCGAGTTTTGCAGAGATGTGAAGAAACTAACCTTGTCTTGAATTGGGAGAAGTGCCACTTATGGTTAATGAAGGTATTGTCTTGGGGCATAAAGTTTCTGAAAGAGGTATTGAAGTTGATAAAGCTAAGGTTGATGCTATTGAAAAGATGCCATGTCCCAAGGACATCAAAGGTATAAGAAGTTCCCTTGGTCATGCCGGTTTTTATAGGAGGTTCATTAAGGACTTCTCAAAAATTTCTCGGCCTCTGGCTAATTTATTACAAAAATATATACCATTTGTTTTTTATGATGATTGCGTAGAAGCATTTGAAATACTTAAGAAAGCGTTGATCTCCGCACCTATGGTTCAGCCACCTGATTGGAATTTACCCTTTGAAATTATGTGTGATGCTAGTGACTATGATGTAGGTATTGTTCTAGGGCAAAGAGTTGATAAAAATTAAATGTTATTCAATATGCTAGTAAAACTCTAGACAATGCTCAGAGAAATTATGCTACTATTGAAAAGGAATTCTTAGCAGTTGTATTTGCTTGTGATAAGTTCAGACCTTATATTGTTGATTCTAAAGTAACTATTCACACTGATCATGCTACTATTAAATATCTCATGGAAAAGAAAGATGCTAAACCTAGACTTATTAGATGGGTCCTCTTGCAACAAGAATTTGATTTGCATATTATTGATAGAAAGGGTGCTGAGAACCCCGTTGCAGACAACTTGTCTAGGTTAGAAAATGTGCTTGATGACCCACTACCTATTGATGATAGCTTTCCTGATGAATAATTAAATGTCATAAATGCTTCTCATACTGCTCCATGGTATGCTGATTATGCTAATTATATTGTTGCTAAATTTATACCACCTAGCTTTACATACCAGCAAAAGAAAAGGTTCTTCTATGATTTGAGACATTACTTTTGGGATGACCCACATCTTTATAAAGAAGGAGTAGATGGTGTTATTAGATGTTGTGTACCTGAGCATGAACAGGAACAGATCCTACGCAAGTGTCACTCCGAGGCTTATGGAGGACACCATGCTGGAGATAGAACTGCACATAAGGTACTGCAATCCGATTTTTATTGGCCTACTCTCTTCAAGGATGCTTGTAAGTTTGTCTTATCTTGTGATGAATGTCAAAGAATTGGTAATATTAGTAGACGTCAAGAAATGCCTATGAATTATTCACTTGTTATTGAACCATTTGATGTTTGGGGCTTTGATTATATGGGACCTTTTCCTGCCTCTAATGGATATACACATATTTTAGTTGATGTTGATTACATTACTAAGTGGGTAGAAGCTATTCCAACTAGTAGTGTTGATCATAACACCTCTATTAAGATGCTTAAAGAAGTTATTTTTCCGAGGTTTGGAGTCCCTAGATATTTAATGACTGATGGCGGTTCACATTTTATTCATGGTGCTTTCCGTAAAATGCTTGCTAAATATGATGTTAATCATAGAATTGCATCTCCTTATCACCCTCACTCTAGTGGTCAAGTAGAATTGAGCAACAGAGAACTCAAATTAATTTTGCAAAAGACTGTTAATAGATCTAGAAAGAATTGGTCCAAGAAACTTGATGATGCATTATGGGCCTATAGAACTGCATATAAAAATCCTATGGGTATGTCTCCGTATAAAATGGTTTATGGAAAAGCATGTCACTTACCTCTCGAACTAGAACATAAGGCTTATTGGGCTATTAAAGAGCTCAATTATGATTTCAAACTTGCCGGTGAGAAGAGGTTATTTTACATTAGCTCACTTGATGAATGGAGAACCCAAGCCAATGAGAATGCCAAATTATTTAAAGAAAAAGTTAAAATATGGCATGACAAAAGGATACAAAAGCATGAGTTTAATGTAGGTGATTATGTATTGCTATACAACTCTCGTTTAAGATTTTTTGCAGGAAAACTTCTCTCTAAATCGGAAGGTCCTTACGTTATCGAGGACTATTGTTCCGGTGCCATAAAAATCAACAACATTGAAGGCACAAATCCGAAGGTGGTGAACGGTCAAAGAATTAAACATTATATCTCAGGTAATCCTATAAATGTTGAAACCAATGTTATTGAAATCGTAACCCCGGAGAAATACATAAGGGACACTTTCCGGAACGTTTCAGACTCCGAAAAGGAATAGGTATGTGGTACGGTAAGTAAACCGACTCCAAAACAGCTCTAATGGCAATTTTCCTCCGTTTTGGAATATTTAGAAAAATAGAAAAATAAGAAGCAGTCCGGGAAGGACACGAGAGCTCCACGAGGGTGGAGGGCGCGCCCTACCCCCTGGGCGCGCCCCCCTACCTCGTGGGCACCTTGTGTGCTCTCTAGACTCCGTTTTCTTGCACGATACGTATTTTGGTCGGTAAAAATTCATTATATAGTTTCCCGGAGGTTTTGACTCTTGTATCACGCAAATATCTCTCATCCTTGTTTCGAGCTATTTTTCTGACAGATCTAGGTTGTCATGACGTCTTCAAGTGCCCCCAAGGACAAGGTTTTCGAGAAGGTCATCAACCCCTACCTCGCGGAAGTGCTCCAACACCCTCAAACCATTGAGATGCGTGAGGGGGTGCTGCACATCCGTGATGCTGAGGGACCAAGGAGGACCGGAAGCGTGGAGACAAGGCTCGAGGCAATGGAGCAACAAGTTTTCGTGTGCCAGGAGATGGTGGAACGCGGACTCGACACCAACCATATGATGATCGCGGAGTTCACCAACAACCACAAGTTGGATGCCAAGAACATTGGGGAGACCATCTTCAAGCTTCACGAGAAGATCGAGCACCTCCAAGCCCAAATCTATGACCTGCAAAACCAAAACTGTGAGTATGAATATAGATTCAAAAGGATGAGTTTGGCTGCAGATTTGAGGATCCAGGAGACTCGGTCATCCTTCTATGATGGCGAGCCTATGCCTTGGAAGAAGGACGACAAGCCTACATCATCAACAACTCCACCCTCTCCACCAACAAAGAAGAACTGAGTCTCGGGTATGGGCACTCCCCTTGGCAACTACCAAGCTTGGGGGAGTGCCCCGGTATCGTATCACCAACACTTCTATCTTTACCATTTTGCTTAGTTCGATCCTTTTGGTAATATCTTGATCTAGTAGAATAAAGTTTTAGTATGATCTAGTTGTGAGTTTTGCTTTATGATCCTTCTATGTGATCGAGTCCATGAGATATATATATATAATAAATATTAGTGTTGAGTCAAGGGCTTGATTATCTTGCCATGATCTTGAGGGAATAAAAGAAAAGAGAAAGAATAAAAAGGAAATAAAAGAGATGATATGGATCTTATGGAGAGTAATGAGCTCACATAGAAAGAGTATAATGAATAAAAGTTGTTGAGAGTTGACAAACATAGTTTTAGTCATCGTTGCAATTAATAGGAAGTAATAAAGAAAGATAGGTCTTCACATATAAATACACTATCTTGGACATCTTTTATGATTGTGAGCACTCATTAAAGTATGACATGCTAAAGAGTTGACGTTGGACAAGGAAGACAACGTAATGGGTCATGTCTTCTTACATCTGAGATAAATTGTATTGTCATGGATCATCGAACATGATTGAGCTTGCCTTTCCCCCTCATGCTAGCCAAAATTCTTTGCACCAAGTAGAGATACTACTTGTGCTTCCGAACACCCTTAAACCAGTTTTGCCATGAGAGTCCACCATACCTACCTATGGATTGAGTAAGATCCTCCAAGTAAGTTGTCATCAGTGCAAGCAATAAAAATTACTCTCTAAATATGTATGACTTATTAGTGTGGGAGAAAATAAGCTTTATATGATCGTGTGATATGGAAGAAATAAAAGCGACGGACTGCATAATAAAGGTCCATATCACAAGTGGCAATATAAAGTGACCTTCTTTCGCATTAAGATTTTGTGCATCCAACCATAAAAGCGCATGACAACCTCTGCTTCCCTCTGCGAAGGGAATATCTTTTACTTTTATCTCCTACCATACATAAGAGTCATGGTGATCTTCACCCTTCCTTTTTACATTTTATCTTTTGGCAAGCACAACAGGTTGGAAAGATCCTGGTATATATGGCTAATTGGATGTGAGTTTTCATGAACTATTATTGTTGACATTACCCTTGAGGTAAAACGTTGGGAGGCAAACTATAAGCCCCTATCTTTCTCTGTGTCCGATTAAAACTCCATACCCATAAGTATTGCGTGAGTGTTAACAATTGTGAAAGACTATATGATAGTTGGGTACGTTAACTTGCTGAAAAGCTCTTATATTGACTCTTTCATATGTTATGATAAATTGCAATTGCTCCAATGACTGAGATTATAGTTTGTTAGTTTTCAATGAAGTTTATAATGCATACATGAAATTGTGATTGAATTGTTACTCTAGCATAAGAGATCATATGACAGAAATTATAAGTTGTTGTTCTAAGAATGATCATGATGCCCTCATGTCTGTATTTTATTTTTATCGACACCTCTATCTCTAAACATGTGGACATATTTTTCGATTTAGGCTTTCGCTTGAGGACAAACGTGGTCTAAGCTTGGGGGCTTGATACGTCCATTTTGCATCATGCTTTTATATCGATATTTATTGCATTATGGGTTGTTATTACACATTATGTCACAATACTTATTCCTATTCTCTCTTATTTTACAAGGTTTACATAAAGAGGGAGAATGCCGGCAGCTGGGATTCTGGGCTGGAAAAGGAGCAAATATTAGAGACCTATTCTGCACAGCTCCAAAAGTCCTGAAACTTCACGGAAGTCATTTTCAGAATATATATATAATAAATACTGAGCGCAAGAAGTTCACCAGGGGGGGACACCCTGCCCACGAGGGTGGGGGCGCGCCCTACCCCCTGGGCGCCCCCCCCCTACCTCGTGGGCCCCCTGGTGGCCCTCTGATGACCATCTTCTGCTATATGGAGTCTTTCGATGAGAAAAAAATCATAAGCTATCTTTCCGGACGAGACTCCGCCGCCACGAGGCGGAACCTTGGCGGAACCAATCTAGAGCTCCGGCGGAGCTGTTCTGCCAGGGAAACTTCCCTCCGGGAGGGGAAAATCATCGCCATCGTCATCACCAACGCTCCTCTTATCGGGAGAGGGCAATCTCCATCAACATGTTCACCAGCACCATCTCCTCTCAAACCCTAGTTCATCTCTTGTATCCAATTCTTGTCTCCAAGTCTGGGATTGGTACCTGTGGGTTGCTAGTAGTGTTAATTACTCCTTGTAGTTGATGCTAGTTGGTTTATTTGGTGGAAGATCATATGTTCAGATCCTATATGCATATTAATACCCCTCTGATTATGAACATGAATATGCTTTGTGAGTAGTTACGTTTGTTCCTGAGAACATGGGAGAAGTCTTGCTATTAGTAGTCATGTGAATTTGGTATTCGTTCGATATTTTGATGAGATGTATGTTGTCTCTCCTCTAGTGGTGTTATGTGAACGTCGACTACATGACACTTCACCATTATTTGGGCCTAGAGGAAGGCATTGGGAAGTAATAAGTAGATGATGGGTTGCTAGAGTGACAGAAGCTTAAACCCTAGTTTATGTGTTGCTTCGTAAGGGGCGGATTTGGATCCATATGTTTCATGCTATGGTTAGGTTTACCTTAATACTTTTGTTGTAGTTGCGGATGCTTGCAACAGAGGTTAATCATAAGTGGGATGCTTGTCCAAGTAAGGGCAGTACCCAAGCACCGGTCCAACCACATACCAAATTATCAAAGTACCGAACGCGAATCATATGAACGTGATGAAAACTAGCTTGATGATATTCCCATGTGTCCTCGGGAGCGCTTTACATCATATAAGAGTTTGCCCAGGCTTGTCCTTTGCTACACAAAGTATTGGGCCACCTCGCTGCACTTTATTTACTTTTGTTACTTGTTACTCGTTACAAATTATCTTATCACAAAACTATCTGTTACCTATTATTTCAGTGCTTGCAGAGAATACCTTGCTGAAAACCGCTTATCATTTCCTTCTACTCATGTTGGGTTCGACACTCTTACTTATCGAAAGGACTATGATAGATCCCCTATACTTGTGGGTCATCACCCACCACACTACCTGGGACAAGAGGGACAGGGGGAGGAGTTCACAGGGCACTTATCTTTTTTCAATCTTAAATCTGTAGGCACTAGCCAAATTTTAGTTCAAATAATGTAATCTCTCGAGTCCATGTGTGTGTGTTTTTAAGGTTTGCACTTGTATAATCAGCATATTAATGTAAAAGATGAACCTTGTCGGGAACTCGTGCATGTATATTTCCACGGAGAGGTGAAATGCCTCTTTGTTAAAATAAATGAGTTTTCCCCGGCAGGCTATCCTGCCAGTACCCTTTTATTTCGCTGCTGGAGGACTAAGCCTACCGGTCATAAATAAAGGGGTCAGCCCCCCGCCAATCTCTTTTCACCAAAGGCCACTGCGACCATCCTGGTCGAAGCAACGTTCGAGTCCAACAATGGGAGCACCTAAGTTTCAAGGAGCGGCGAGGTTTTCGTATGCACAAGTTTTAGCTTACAGAACACTTATGGACAAGAGGTAGAACTTATCTGTTTGGCTTGTCGGAGATCGCAGTGGTGATTCATCTTCCCAATTTCTGGTAGAGGCCAAGCTCACGGTAGGAACCTGCAGCCTCATGCAGATGGAAATGATGCAAGATGCGACCTTATCTATATGCATATGCAAATGCTCATGCAGTGCTCTTGAAATTCTCATGCATGCATGCAACTTGTTGGGTGCTACCTCTTGAGCTTGCATTGGTTTTTCCCTTGAAGAGGAAAGGGTGATGCAGCAAAGTAGCGTAAGTATTTCCATCAGTTTTGAGAACCAAGGTGTCAATCTAGTAGGAGACTATGCAACAAGCCACCGAATACCTGCACAAAAAAACATCAACTTGCAACCAACGCGACAAAGGGGTTGTCAATCCCTTCATGGTTATTCGCAAAGTGAGATCTGATAGAGATGGATAAACAGTAAAGTAATATTTTTGGTTTATGGAACGGAAAGTAAAATATTGCAAAGTAAGGGAATGGTGAGAGAAATTGCAAGTAAACGGGAACTAATATGATGTAAAATAGACCCGGCGGCCATAGGTTTCACTTGAGGCTTCTCTCAAGATAGAAATTATTATGGTGGGTGAACAAATTATTGCCGAGAAATTGATAGAAAAGCGCAAAGTTATGACAATATCTAAGGCAATGATCATGAATATAGGCATCACGTCCGTGTCAAGTAGACCGAAACGATTCTACATATACTACTATTACTCCACACATCGACCGACTCCTGCCTGCATCTAGAGTATTAAGTTCATAATAAAAGAGTAACGCATTAAGCCAGATGACATGATGTAGCGGGATTAAATCAAGCAATATGATGAAAACCCCATCTTTTTATCCTCGATGGCAACAATACAACACGTGTTGGTTCCCCTTCTGTCACTAGGATCGAGCACCGCAAGATTGAACCCAAAGCTAAGCACTTCTCCCATTGCAAGAAAAACCAATCTAGTTGGTCAAACCAAATCGATAGTTCAAAGAGACTTGCAAAGATATCAAATCATGCATATAAGAATTCAGAGGAGATTCAAATAATATTCATAGATAAGCTGATCATAAATACACAATTCATCGGATCTCGGCAAACACACCGCAAAAGAATATTACATCGAATAGATCTCCAAGAACATCGAGGAGAACTTTGTATTGAGAATCAAAGAGAAAGAAGAAGCCAGCTAGCTACTAGCTATGGACCCGTAGGTCTAAAGTAAACTACTCACGCTTCATCAGAAAGGCAATGATGTTGATGTAGAAGCCCTCCATGATTGATTCCCCCTCCGGCAGGATGTCGGAAAAGGCCCCAAGATGGGATCTCACGGGTACAAAAGGTTGCGGCGGTGGAAAAGTGGTTTCATGGCTCCCCTGGATGTTTTCGGGGCATAAGAGTATATATAGGAGGAAGAATTAGGTCCGGAGAGCTACAAGGGGCCCACAGGGTCGGGGGTGCGCCCACCCGCTGGGCGCGCCCTCCACCCTTGTGGCCGCCTCGAGGCTTCTCTGACTTGCACTCCAAGTCTCCTGGGTGTCTTCTGGTCAAAGAAAAATCATCGCAAAAGTTTTATTCCGTTTGGACTCCGTTTGGTATTCCTTCTCTGCAAAACTCTAAAACAAGGGAAAAAAACAGAAACTGGCACTGGGCTCTAGGTTAATAGGTTAGTCCCAAAAATCATATAAATTAGCATATTAATGCACATAAAACATCCAAAACCGATAATATAATAGCTTGGAACAATCAAAATTATAGATATGTTCGAGATGTATCATCGGGGCCCCCAGCACTTCATTTATTTCTCTGTTTCTTAGGGTCTGTGCTTGGCTTTATACAAGGGGTTACATGCAACTGAGGCAAGGCTTGCACAAAAGGGTGGCTGCCGAGCAGGGCCCGACAGCCGCGCCTTACGGGTAGAACTTGTGGAGATGCTCCATATTCCATGTGTTTTGCAATTGAATGCCATCTCCAGTCTCCAGACGGACTGCGCCAGGTGTGGTGACTCAAACTACCTGGTAAGGGCCTTCCCACCTCGGCATCAACTTGTTTGTACCCTTGGCAGACTGAACGCGCCTAAGGACAAGGTCCCCTTCCTCAAAACACCGGGCATGAACCCTGCGGTTGTGATAGCGATGCAGGGCTTGCTAATAGCGTGCAGCACGCGTAGTAGCCCGGAGACGGTTCTCCTCGAGTAGCACAGCATCGTCATGCCGGTGCTGATCTTGCGTTACTTCATCATAGGTAAGCACTCGAGGAGACTAATACGTCTTCGTCGTATCTATAATTTTTGATTGTTCCATGGCAATATTATACAACTTTCATATACTTTTGACAACTTTTTATACTATTTTTGGGACTAACATATTGATCCAGTGCCCAGTGCCAGTTCCTGTTTGTTGCATGTTTTTTGTTTTGCAGAAAATCCATATCAAACGGAGTCCAAACGGGACAAAAACTTACGAAGATTTTTTGGAATATATGTGATTTTTGGGAAGAAGAATCAACGCTAGACGATGCCCGAGGGGGCCACGAGGCAGGGGCACGCCCCAGGGGGGTGGGCGCACCCTTGACCCTCATGGCCACCCTATAAGGCGATTGGTGCCCTTCTTTCGCTGCAAGAAAGTCAATATCCGGATACAAATTGTGTTAAAATTTCAGCCCAATCGGAGTTACGGATCTTCGGGAATATAAGAAACGGTGAAAGGCCAGAATCAGGAACGCAGTAACAGAGAGAGACAGAGAGACAGATCCAATTTCGGAGGGGCTCGCGCCCCTCCGCCGCCATGGAAGCCATGTACTAGAGGGGAAACCCTTCTCCCATCTAGGGAGAAGGTGAAGGAAGAATAAGAAGAAGAAGGGGGGCTCTCTTCCGGTGGCGCTGGAACGCCGCCGGGGCCATCATCATCACCTCAATATACACCAACACCTCCGTCATCTAAACCAACATCATCATCACCTTCCCCCATCTATCTACAGTGGTCCACTCTCCCACAACCAGATGTACCCTCTACTTGAACATGGTGCTTTATGCTTCATATTATTATCCAATCATGTGTTGCCATCCTATGATGTCTGAGTAGATTTTCGTTGTCCTATCGGTAATTGGTGAATTGCTATGATTGGTTTAATTTGCTTGTGGTTATGTTGCTGTCCTTTGGTGCCCATCATATGAACGCGCGCGTGGATCACACCATAGGGTTAGTTGTATGTGGAGGGCAAGACTGACAGAAGCTTCAACCTAGCATAGAAATTGATGCATACGGGATTGAAGGGGGGCCAATATATCTTAATGCTATGGTTGGGTTTTACCTTAATGAACGTCAGTAGTTACGATGCTTGCTAATAGTTCCAATCATAAGTGCATATAATTCGAAGTTAGGGATGACATGCTAGCAGTGGCCTCTCCCACATAAAACCTGCTATCGATCTAGTAAAGTAGTCAATTGCTTAGGGACAATTTCGGAACTCCTACCACCACTTTTCCACATTCGCTATACTAACTTTATTGCTTCTTTACCTAAAACAGGCCTAGTTTTTATTTACATAATCTTTATATTCTTGCAAACCTATCTCGTTACACCTACAAAGTACTTCTACTTTTATACTTGTTCTAGGTAAAGCGAACGTCAAGCGTGCGTAGAGTTGTATCGGTGGTCGATAGAACTTCAGGGAATATTTGTTCTACCTTTAGCTCCTCGTTGGGTTCGACACTCTTACTTATCGAAAGAGGCTACAATTGATCCCCTATACTTGTGGGTTATCAGAGACCCGTAAATGAGTTCGGTGGGGATAACTACTTCTGCCCCATAGACTAGGGAGAAGGGAGTCTGCTTAGTAGCTCGGTTTGGTGTCGTTCTGAGGGACCAGAGAACTACTGGCAGCTCGTCGATCCACTGCCTGTCGTGCTTCTGCAGCGTATCAAAGGTTCTTATTTTGAGTCCTCGCAACATTTCAGCGTTCGCCCTGTCAGCTTGTCCATTGCTTCTGGGATGTGCAACAAGGGAAAATGAGATCTTGCTTCCGAGGGCATGAACATATTGCATGAAGGCACTGCTCGTGAATAGGGTGCCATTGTCGGTAATGATTCTTGTCGGGACTCCAAAACGGCACACCAATTCCTTTAAGAACTTGATAGCTGACTGAGTAGTCACCTTTCTCACAGTAGCTACTTCCGGCCACTTTGTAAACTTGTCGATAGAAACGAACAAGAATTCAAAGCCCCCGGCAGCTCGAGGGAAAGGGCCGAGGATATCGAGCCCCCAGAACGAAAACGGCCATGACAAAGGGATTGTCTTAAGATCTTGTGCAGGCAGGTGGATGTCTTTGGAATGGAACTGGCAGGCTTCACACTTGGTGAATAGCTCAACCGTATCTTGGAGGGCTGTGGGCCAATAAAATCCTTGCCGGAATGCTTTCCCAACTAATGCCCTTGATCCAATGTGGGAGCCGCACATGCCTCGTGTATCTCAGCCAGCAGTTCCTTTCCTTCTTCCCGGTAGATGCACTTAAATTTCACACCGTTGGGCCTCCTTCTGTACAGAGTGTCATCAACAAACTGATACATACTGGCCCTTCGGGCTACTCTTTCAGCCTCATCTTGGTCATCAGGAAGTTCTCCAGTTTGGAGAAAGTGGACTATGTGCCTCGCCCAAGTTGGAGCCTGGGGCTCAGGAACAAGGACTAGCGGCTCCTCCTCAACTACGGGGGCACATTCCTCATTCGCGGGGACCATAGGCACATCTGGAGGGTGTGGTCCGTCAAGTGATGGGGAGTTGTTTCTGGTAGGGTCCCTACCAGGAGCATTGTATCGCTCTATCGGGAGAGGCTTACCGGAGTCCATCTTTCTCCTTTTCTGGGCCATTTTTGCTGGGGATGCGGAGGGTTGAGTAAGGCGGAGAACAAAAGTTCCTGGTTGCATAGGAAGCTTCTGCGCAGCACACTTTGATCGATGATCAGCTATGCTATTTTCCACATGGCGTACGTGCTCTGTTTGCAATCCATCAAAGCTCTCCTCCAATCTTCTCACTTCCTCAAAGTATGCCTCCATCAATGGACTTTGGTAATCCTTGTTGACTTGTCTCACCACAAGCTGTGAATCTCCTCGAATGATCAGCTTACTAATTCCCAATTCTACGGCAATCCTGAGCCCGGCAAGGAGCCCTTCATATTCTGTTGTATTGTTGGTCGCCTCTTCCTGAGCAAAGTGCATCTGGATGACGTACTTAAAGTGCCCCCCGGAGGGGGCCATGATAAGCACGCCAGCTCCTACACCTTGTAGGGAAAAGGCACCATCGAAATACATGATCCATTCTTGGGGTGCTTCCTTGCCGGGGATAACTATTTCCGGTGTTTCCTCATCAGGGGTTGGCGTCCATTCTGCAATAAACTCTGCCAATGCCTGCTACCTCTTGAGCACTGCATTGGTTTTCCCTTGAAGAGGAAAGGGTGATGCAGCAAAGTAGCGTAAGTATGTCCCTCAGTTTTTGAGAACCAAGGTATCAATCCAGTAGGAGACTACACGCAAGTCGCCTCCCACCTACATAAACAAATAAGAACCTTGCAACCAACGCGATAAAGGGGTTGTCATTCCCTTTACGGCCACTTGCAAAAATGAGATCTGATAGAGATAATAAGATAAATATTTTTGGTATTTTTATGATATAGATTGAAAGTAAAGATTGCAAAGTAAAATAGATTGGAAACTTATATGATGGAAAATAGACCCGGGGGTCATAGGTTTCACTAGTGGCTTCTCTCAAAATAGCATAAGTATTACGGTGGGAGAAAAAATTACTGTCGAGCAATTGATTGAAAAGTGCATAATTATGAGAATATCTAGGCATGATCATGTATATAGGAATCACGTCCGCGACAAGTAGACTGAAATGATTATACATCTACTACTATTACTCCACACATCCACCGCTATCCAGCATGCATCTAGAGTATTAAGTTCATAAGAACAGAGTAACGCATTAGGGAAGATGACATGATGTAGAGGGGTAAACTCAAGCAATATGATATAAACCCCATCTTTTTATCCTCGATGGCAACAATACAATACGTGCCTTGCTGCCCCTGCTGTCACTGGGAAAGGACACCACAAGATTGAACCCAAAGTTAAGCACTTCTCCCATTGCAAGAAAGATCAATCCAGTAGGCCAAACCAAACTGATAATTCGAAGAGACTTGCAAAGATAACAAATCATACATAAAAGAATTTAGAGAAGAACCAAACATTGTTCATAGATAATCTTGATCATAAACCCACAATTCATCGAATCCCGACAAACACACCGCAAAAAGAATTACATCGAATAGATCTCCAAGAAGATCGAGGAGAACTTTGTATTGAGATCCAAAGAGAGAGAAGAAGCCATCTATCTAATAACTATGGACCCGAAGGTCTGTGGTAAACTACTCACACATCATCGGAGAGGCTATGGTGTTGATGTAGAAGCCCTCCATGATCGATTCCCCCTCCGGCGAAGCTCTGAAAAAGGCCCCAAGATGGGATCTCTTGGGTACAGAAGGTTGCGGCGGTGGAAATAGGGTTTCGTGGTGCTCTCGGATGTTTTGGGGGTATGAGTATGTATAGGCGAAATAAGTCGGTCAGGGGAGCCACGAGGGGCCCACGAGGGTGGGGGGTGCGCCTCCCAGCCTCGTGGCCTCCTTGATGCTTCCTTGACGTCCACTCCAAGTCTCCTGGATTGCGTTTGTTCCAAAAATCACTCTCCCGAAGGTTTCATTCCGTTTGGATTCCGTTTGATATTCCTTTTCTGTGAAACACTAAAATAGGCAAAAAAAACAGCAATTTGCACTGGGCCTTTGGTTAGTAAGTTAGTCCCAAAAATAATATAAAAGTGTATGATAAAGCCCATTAAACATCTAAAAAAGATAATATAATAGCATGGAACAATCAAAAACTATAGATACGTTGGAGACGTATCAATGCCCTGCTCTGAATTGTAGACGTGCTCTCAAACTTCAGGCCAAAACTGGACAACTCCAAAGCCCACTCCACTATTATGTCGGTAGCCTCAGGATTTCGGAGTAACCTTTGCAAAGGGAAGCGATTGACAACTGTGATTTCATGGGCTTGGAAGTAGTGGCGCAGGTTCCTTAAGGCCATGATGAGACCAAAGATCAACTTTTGCACACCAGAGTACCTCGATCTAGCCCGTTGTAGCAAGGAACTAACGAAGTATACTGGGCGCTACACCACTTTCTTCCTTGTCGTCTCCTTGGAGTCGCCATCACTGCCGTGCTCCCTTCTGTCCTGAACCTTATCTGGCTCTGCGGGGCCTTGCCCACTTTCTGCTTCTTCCACTTCCCGATGTGCCACCAAAGCTGCGCTAACCACTTGATTGGTTGCCGCCAAGTATAGCAGCAATGGCTCTTGTAGTTTGGGGGAAACCAAGGTGGGCACAGAGGACAAGTAGGCCTTCATCTCTTGCAAAGCCGCATCTGCTACTCGGGCCCACTTCATGGGCCCTGCCTTTTTCAGGATTTTGAAGAACGGCAGGGCACGCTCGGCAGACTTGGAAATGAATCTGCTTAGCGCAGAAACACACCCTGTCAGGTGCCTCACATCCTTAACTGTCCTGGGTGCCTGGATTTTCTTGATAGCCTTGATCTTGTCAGGGTTAGCTTCGATCCCTCGATGGGACACGAAGAACCCAAGTAGCTTGTCGGAGGGAACGTCAAACACACACTTCTCCGGGTTGAGCTTCAAGTTGATCTTGCATAAATTAGCAAATGTCTTTTCCAAATCCTAGACGAGGGTTGCACTGTCCTTGGTATTGACCATAATATCATCCATATAAGCCTCAATGTTCCTATGCAGCTGTGGCTCAATACCAATCTGGACTGACCTTGCAAAAGTAGACCTGACACTCTTCAATCTGAATGGCATGCGGACAAAGCAGTACGTACCATATGAGGTGATGAATGAAGTCTTCTCTTCATATCCTTTGGCCATGAAGATTTGGTGATAACCGGAATATGCATCCAAAAAGGAGAGCAAATCACAGCCTAAAGTGGATTCCACAATCTGATCAATGCATGACAAGGGAAATGGGTCCTTCGGGCAAGCCTTGTTGAGATCTGTGAAATCTATGCAAAGTCTCCATTTCCCGTTAGCCTTGCGAACGACCACCAGATTTGCTAACCATGTTGGATGTAGCACTCCTCTGACCAAACCAGCTGCCGCAAGCTTCTTAATCTCTTCTGCAATAAACTGATGTCTCTCCAATGCTTGCTTCCAAATTTTCTACTTGACAGGTCGGTCATGTGAGCAGACAACAAGGTGGTGCTCGATTACCTCCCTGGGAACACCAGGGAAAATCAGATGGTTGCCAGGCAAACACATCGATATTCGCCTGCAAGAAGGCAACGAGCGCGCTTTCCTCTTTGTCATCAAGGGTGGCGCTGATAGTGAAAGTACCATGAATGCCAGCCAGCCCTGCCGGGACCTTCTTCACTTGTGGTGCAGCAACCTTCGATCTCTTGTTGTTGGAACTCTCCGGCACGTCATCGATGGGCGTGGCCCACTCCGAAGAGATATGCTTTCCGGATTCCTTGTTAGTGTCCCTGATATCCTTCTTCTTTCCTCTGTTCTCCTTGGCAGGAACTCCTGCTGCCACTACTTCTGTCGTGACTGCATCTTGGTAAATCTTATCCACGCAAATGATTGCATCCTTCTCATCTGATGGGATGGAAATGACTCCTACCGGCCCAGGAATCTTCAAGTTGTTGTAGCCTGTAGGCATAGTGGGATGCCGCCATGAATTTAGCCAGGGTTGGGCGTCCATGAATCCCATTGTACGGTAAGGGGAGGTCGGCCACATCAAACACAAACTTCTCAGTCTGGTAGTTCAGTTCTCCCTCAAATTTCACGGGTAATGTGATCGTTCCTTTAGGATGACTATTGTAGGATTAACATCTTGAAACGTACCCGTGTTCTTTAGTTCTTCCTCTGCTATCTGAAGTTTGCTGATAACCCTTGGGGAAATCAGATTCAACCCAGCCCCGCCGTCAACTAACATCTTTGTGACTTTGAGGTTGCGAATTGTTGGAGAAACCAACAATGGCAGACATCCTATCGCAGTGGTACGGTCAGGATGGTCCTCTTCGTTGAAGATGATGGGCGTGCGTGACCATTTGAGCGGCTTTCGAGCCTCTGCTAGCTGCTGGCTCCATGCCACTAACCTCACGTGCCCACCGTTTGAGTTGTCGGTGAGAGGAGTGCAGGGATGCCCCTTGTCAATGCACAGGGCATCAGTGGCCTTTTGAAACTCCTGCTCACTGGTTTCCTCTTCATCCCCTCCATCACTCTCATCATTGCAATCTTCCTTCTCTCGACCGCTGGCGGGTTTTCCTTGGTTATGGAAGGGTTTGCTGGGGCGATTTGCTTCACCGCCTCGGCCCTTCCTGCCAGCGACATTCTGACCTTTTTCCTTATCACACTTCTCATATTCTGCTCTCTGCCTCTTGACAAGTTGTTCAACCTGATGACACTCTTGAATATCATGGCCCTTGGTCCTTTGAATTTTACAGTACGGACCATCGCCTTTCCTAGCCTCCTCGGCAGCTGCAGCCTCCCGACAGTCAGCGCACATGGGAGCTTCCTTCCCGGAGGCTTCGGCCCTGGCCTTCTTGCCGGTACTGAGTGTGCCCGATCCTTCGACAATTATCACTGCCTTATCCTTGCACCTCTGCGCTTCTTGCTCTTCTTCTGACTGGTGGATTCATCGTCATCTTCTGAGTCGACGTTGATGCAATCTTCTTCTCCGGGGAGTTTCCTCCCTTCCTCCATCCGAGCACACTTGTCCACCAAGGTGAAAAGCTCCTTCACAGTCTTGGGAAACCGCACATTCATCTTGGAACAAATCTTGTGGTTGCGCACATTGGACTGGAAGGCAGCTATCACATCTGTTGGATGGATATTTGGGATGTTCCTGTGGACTCTGCTGAATCTCTATAAATACTTCCAGAGAGTCTCTCCTTCTTTCTGCTGGAGGAGCTGCAAGCCGCTGAGCCGCCCTAGTTCTTGATGGTCGCCAGTGAAAGCACAATGAACTCATGGCATAGGTCAGCCCATGACGAAATGGAGTTCTCTGGTAGGTGCATCAGCCAAGACCTCACATTGGACTTGAGCGCCAAAGGGAAGTAGTTGGCGAACTCCTTCTCATCTCTTCCCCCGATAGCTTGAACGACAATGGTGTAGATGCACAGAAACTCTGCCGGGTTTAGCTTCCCATCATACTTCTCAGGTATCTCTAGCTTAAAGGTTCGGACGGACGGCCAACGAACTTGTCGTTGCTCATGAGTAAAGGCAGGTACCCAACCTCGAGCGCGGGCTGGTCAACGTTGGGTCCGCCGCATCCATTGGTCCAGCGGTGGTCGTTGCGGCGTCGCTCGACGGCGACACGCGCGTCTCCCCTCCACCTGTCCTTCGGGGCTCGCCGTTGGTCTGGACGTGCTCGGGGGTCAGAAGAGCCAATCGAGACATCATTAGGCTCTTGGTTCTGCCGCGCTCGCGCCGGTTGTCATGATGGGGACTTTACTGTGGGGGTGCCCCTTCCGTATGACCAGCAGCTCGAGCCGTCGTCATCGCTAAGGAGGCCGTGGCGGTCTAGCTCCCTGCGAGCCCCCAGCCTTGGCGAAACCGAGCAGACTCTGGATGGTGGCTCGCCACTCGTCCATCTGATCGGCTGTTGGCGGAAACCTCAATAGCAGCTGGGCTCGCGACATGGCTTCCGTGGCAGTGCTTGGCATAGGTCATGATGATGTGGACTGCACCGTCGCTCGACTTTTGACGGTGCCAGTGGTGACAGCACCACATCCTTGCTGCTGCGAGGCGGCTGTCGGTGTCAAAACCGGCGGATCTCGGGTAGGGGGTCCCGAACTGTGCATCTGAGGTTGATGGTAACAGGAGACAAGGGACACAAAGTTTTACCCAGGTTCGGGCCCTATTGATGGAGGTAATACCCTACGTCCTGCTTGATTAATATTGATGAGTATGGGGGTTACAAGAGTTGATCTACCATGAGATCGTAATGTCTAAAACCCTAAAAGTCTAGCCTATATGATTATGATTGTGATTGCCTCTACGGACTAAACCCTCCGGTTTATATAGACGCCGGAGGGGACTAGGGTTGTACAAAGTCGGTTACAGAGAAAGGAATCTTCATATCCGAACGGCAAGCTTGCCATCCATGCCAAGGAGAGTCCTATCCGGACACAGGTGAGAGTCTTCGGTCTTGTATCTTCATAGCCCATCTGTCCGGCCCATGTCCAATAGGTCGGACGCCCGAGGACCCCATAGTCCAGGACTCCCTCGGTAGCCCCTGAACCAGGCTTCAATGATGAGGTGTCCGGTGCGCAGATTGTCTTTGACATTGCAAGGCGGGTTCCTCCTCCGAATACTCCAAAATAGCCTTCGAACACAAAGAACGTGTCCGGCTCTGCAAAACAAGCACCACACACAACCGCAGAGAGTATAATATTCCACGAGTCCAATCCACTGATAGCTTTTTGTAGCATGACAACACATCACCACCCGGTCATTATTTCGAACCGTTTTTCGGCCTGCCGCTTCATATTTCGAGATGCGGTTTTACTAGCATGCCTTGTCAAAGCAGAGATCGTGTCCCCTTATTGAGGGATTCTCATCAATGCGGGCGTGGATAATCCAACCGTGTCGTCTGCACGCCCCTTGGGAAACAGGCGAGTTTTAAGGTTAGTGGGGAGGCACTTGATATTTGCTGCCTTTATAAAGGGATAATGACTCACCCCCTTTCACACACGCCTTCTCTCTCTCTCTCTGCCCATTCATTGTCGAGCTCCAGCGCTCAAGCTTCTATCCTTTCCGCCTCCAAAAAGCACTCCAACCATGTCCGAATCCAGAGCGCAGGGCAAGTGGATGGTCTCCTCCATCAAGGAGAAGGACATCACCCAGCTCCGAGGGGGCGGATATTTGGCCAAGGAAATCGCCCATCGGCTTCCGACCAAGGGACAGATCGTCCCTACCCCAGAGCCCCACGAGAGGGTAGTTTTCATCCCCCACTTCGTCCGCGGGCTGGGATTTCCACTCCACCCATTCGTCTGCGGACTTATGTTCTATTATGTGATAGATTTCCATGATCTAGCCCCAAATTCCGTCCTCAACATCTCGACATTTATTGTCGTGTGGGAGGCTTTCCTCCACGTCCCACCCCATTTTGGATTGTGGCTAAAGATCTTCAATGTGAAGCCAAAGGTGGTGGGTGGCCAACACACAGAGTGTGGAGGCGCCATGGTGAGCAAGATTCCCAATGTCACATGGCCCGAAGGCTCCTTTGTGGAGACTGTCAAAGGGTGGTAGCAATTGTAGTTCTATATCACAGAGCCCCACGACGCCACCTGGGCCACAGCTCCAGAATTCAAGTCCGGTGCCCCAATGCGGCTCACTTCCTAGCTAGAGAAGGGCCTAAATTGGGTTTCGTCAGATGAGCTGACAACGTTGTAGATGCGCATCCAGCGCATGGTGGACAAGAACGTCAAACTTGTCAACGTGATTCAGGTGATGCTCGCTCGCCGGATCCTGTTGTGCCAAAGCCGGACTTGCCACCTGTGGGAGTTCGATCCGGCCAAGCATCGGACCTTGCAACAGTTCTTCAGCACTACGCAAGAAGATATTTGGAAGGTGCTCTTTAAGGCCAACGAGACATGGCCAGCAACGGCCGAAGACCGCAGGCACGACCTAGCCCATCCCGCAAGTGCGGTAAGTTTTCCGTATTTCAAGGTGTACCCTTTACTTGCATACACAAGGAAGATGTCTAAACTTCCCTATTTGTTTTTCCAGGGCTGGACAAATAAGGCAGAGCAGATTCTGTGTCTGGCTCCACTGCCCGAAGAACCAGCTATCCCGCTTCTGACGAAGATGTTGGTTCCGGCGCCCTATCAAGCGCCGGAGAAGAAGGCCAAGAAGAAGGCCAAGGGGACCAGGGGTGGTCTCCGCCATACGGGCACTTCGGACGCGACATCCGAAGACGCCGACACCCACTCCCCTCCCGCCATTGGCGACGAGGGAGAGGAGGAAAGCGATTCTCCCCCTAAGGGGGGAAGGAAGAAAAGGGCGGCCTCCATGCATCCGGAGGCAGAGGCATCCAATAAAGGGAAGGCCTCTACCGCGGACAACCCCCCGTGGGACGTCGACAGCGGCTCAGAGTGGCGCCCCAGGGATAAGCCCCTGGCCGAATCGTAAGTACTCAAAGACGCACTCAAATATCCAGCTTCTTTACATCATAGTTCTAACATGTTGAATCATGCATTTGATGTCCGGCTCGTTCCAACCTCGAGCGACCCTCATCTTCGGGGAATTCATTGGACCCGAAGGTGATGGACAACAGGTCCCTTCCGATGGCCTCCTCTCCCAGGGCCATGGATGACACCGAGGTACTATCCCGAAGGACCCCAGGCCAGGGAGAGACGCGAGAGGCTGTCAGGGCGGGGCCAGAGGGTAAAATCTCGGCCGCCGGACACATGGGAGAGCGAATCCCCATGGAGACTGGCGATGGGGGCCATACCCAATTCGGTTCCCAGCCGAATACGGCCCCGGAGACCTATACGGCTTTGGAATCCGGCAAGCAGCCTCCTACAGAATAAGGAGGTATGCCTATTTCGCTGGTGACCTTTGTCCAACCAGAGGCACTGGATACTCTACTGGAAGCACTGCGAAGTGCTTCCGTTGTCGAGGGACACCGTACCCTCATGGGTGCGGTGATTGAGAAGATTCAGTCCGCGAAGAGCGGAATGACCGAATCCTGCGCAAGCCTTCTAACAGGCGTTGAGGTAAGCGCTGCATTCATGTGAAAAGAAAGTTACAGTATAGACAGTAGCCCCTGAGACTCTATCCGGTGTTCGGAAAGAAAAGCCGAACAGAGGATCAAATAGTTTTTCGCATGAGACTAACCATATATGTCTTTGTAAATAAGCAGGCATCAATGCTAGCCGCGACTTCTCATGTTGCTGAAGTCTCTGGACTGAAGTAGAGGCTGGAACAGACCAAGGAAGAGCACGGCTGTGCGAAAAAGCAACTGGAGGACACCCAAGGTTTGCAATGACCTTGTGTATGTCCGGAAGGGATGAATGGTTTGTGCTGATCATAGTGCCATGATATTTATTAGGGGCGGCGACCAAGGTGGAGGCCCTCAAGAAGGCGCTGGCAGAGGCCAAGGAGAGAGCAGCAAAGGAACAAGCCGCTCGGGAGAAACACAGGGCCAAGGTTGGCGAGGTCCAGCAGGAGCTCTAGGATGTTGTGCAGAAATGCGAGTCCTTGGAGCACTACAATGCGGACCAAGAGTCCGAACTCGCTAAGGCCTGCCAAAGTGCACAAGAGGCCTGGACCGAAGCCCAAGGCGCCCTTCAGGAAATCCAAGAGGCCAAGAAAATTGCGGCGGGGAAGGCTTTCATTATGCAATGCAAGTATGTAAAGAAGAGGCGTTTGAGAATCTGCCGTGTAGTGTTTCTGACGCTGCAGAATTCTTCCGAGCCGAAGAGGGGAGCTCAAGGGAGAAGATGTTCTGGTCGCAATACCTTGCACCAGAACATCTGGTGCCCTTTAGTGATCAACTTAAACAGCTGGTCGAGCTGCATAGGGTGGCCGAACTAGCCATGAAGGATTTGATAATCCAACTATGGCCTGCCGAAGCCATACCCAGCAGCTACTTCAGGCTCGTGAAGCGGCTGGTCGATGCCTGCCCTCGGCTTGATGCCATCAAGCGATCGGTCTGCATAGAAGGTGCGCGGATGGCCTTCGCCCATGTCAAGATACAATGGGCAAAGATGGACGCCATCAAGCTCGCAACTAAAGGACCGCCCACGGGCAAGGAGCACCGCACGCCCGAGTGGTATTTTGAAGATGTCCTGAAGGGATCCCGTATTGTAGAAGGGCATTGTTCAAAAGACATTATCTTTGAATGAAATCATTCATATTGTCCCTTCCTGTATGATGAAAACAAGGCTGATATGTAATATAATGCTTTGATGTTTATTATTTAAAATTTTACATCATGTGCGGCCGTTTTATTAACTTTGAGATTTGGCCAGTCGTCGGCTTCAGCCCCCACGTAGGTAGTACGGGGGTGTTCAGGATGGATCTAAAACACTCTTTATCCAAAATTTTGGTCCTTGAAGGAGGTGTTTAGCGCAACGAACCAAACAATCGGACTATGCGGCTTTATCACCCTCACTTAGCCATAGGAGTTTGACAATAGAATTTTAGGCGCAGCCCCTAGTATTCGTGAGTCCAACCTAGGGTGTTGTAAGCACCTGATCGGGTAAAGACCGATTCATCGCATAATGCGGAAAAAATAGAAAAATATCTCTAACCTCCGAACAGCCGGCTCACGCCGCATCATGACAGTCAGTTTTCGGCTTTCTCTACTGAGGTGCTCATCCGGATAAACTAGGTCACAATCCCAGTAGTTCTCCCTTTACTACCCTAGTCGATAGAATGGAACGTAAGGTAGTAAGCACAGGAGCCGGGCAACCCAACTATTGACCAAAGACATGATTCGGAGCCAATGCATATAATGCTGAAATTCGGGGTGCCGAACTATAGTATAAAAGTTTTTGGACTTGTTGCCATAGTATGGGGCGCAATAAATCCCCTGGCGAATTACGGCATACCAAAGTGTACTGGTGCAAATAAGAATAACGAAATATAAATGAAGTAGTAAGCTAATGCCACATAAATTTGGCCGCAAACTGCTTCCATTGTGATTTTGATTAATACGTCAAAGCGTATTTGTAAAAATAGTGCGATAAGCAACAGTGGCTATTTGACATGCCAAGACCAAGGGGGGGCTGCGTACGGGTCCTGAAAACAGGTAGAATGATCGCTAAGAAGAACTGATGTCTACTACGCAACCTTCTTCTTGTAGACGTTGTTGGGCCTCCAAGTGTAGAGGTTTGTAGGACAGTAGCAAATTACCCTCAAGTGGATGACCTAAGGTTTATCAATCCATGGGAGGCGTAGGTTGAAGATGGTCTCTCTCAAACAACCCTGCAACCAAATAACAAAGACTCTCTTGTGTCCCCAACACACCCAATACAATGGTAAATTGCATAGGTGCACTAGTTTGGCGAAGAGATGGTGATACAAGTGCAATATGGATGATAGATATGAGTATTTGTAATCTGAAAATGTAAAAACAGCAAGGTAACTAATGATAAAAGTGAGCGTAAACGGTATTGCAATGCTAGGAAACAAGGCCTAGTGTTCATACTTTCACTAGTGCAAGTTCTCTCAACAATAATAACATAATTGGATCATATAACTATCCCTCAACATGCAACAAAGAGTCACTCCAAAGTCACTAATAGAGGAGAACAAACGAAGAGATTATGGTAGGGAACGAAACCACCTCAAAGTTATCCTTTCTAATCGATCTATTCAAGAGTCCGTCGTAAAATAACATGAAGCAATTGTTTCCGTTCGATCTATCATAGAGTTCGTACTAGAATAACACCTTAAGATACAAATCAACCAAAACCCTAATGTCACCTAGATACTCCAATGTCACCTCAAGTATCCGTGGGTATGATTATATGATATGCATCACAGAATCTCAGAT
This sequence comes from Triticum urartu, assembly GCF_003073215.2. Lineage (NCBI taxonomy): Eukaryota > Viridiplantae > Streptophyta > Magnoliopsida > Poales > Poaceae > Triticum > Triticum urartu. The sequence continues at coordinate 443,290,011 of NC_053024.1, read as the reverse complement.
TCGTCTATTCAACCAACACAAAGAACTTCAAAGAGTGCCCCAAAGTTTCTACCGGAGAGTCAAGACGAAAATGTGTGCCAACCCCTATGCATAAGTTCACGAGGTCACGGAACTCGCAAGTTGACCACCAAAACATACATCAAGCGGATCACGTGATCTCGCATTGTCACCACAGATAAGCACATGCAAGACATACATCAAGTGTTCTCAAATCCTTAAAGACTCAATACGATAAGATAACTTCAAAGGGAAAACTCAATACATTACAAGAGAGTAGAGGGGGAGAAACATCATAAGATCCAACTGCAATAGCAAAGCTCGCGATACATCAAGATCATGCCACCTCAAGAACACGAGAGAGAGAGAGATAGAGAAAATGCATAGCTACTGGTACATACCCTCAGCCCCGAGGGTGAACTACTCCATCCTCGTCAATTAGAGCACCAGGATGATGAAGATGGCCACCAGAGAGGGATTCCCCCCCTCCGGCAGGGTGCCGGAATAGGGACCCGATTGGTTTTTGGTGGCTACAGAGGCTTGCGGTGGTGGAACTCCCGATCTATTGTGCTCCCCGATGTTTTTAGGGTATATTGATATATATATATATAGGCGAAAGAAGTCGGTCAGGGGATCCATGAGGGCCCCACGAGGGTGGGGGGCCGCCCAGGGGGTAGGGCGCGCCTCCCTGCCTCGTGGCTTCCTCGAAGCTTCCCTTACGTCTACTCTAAGTCTCCTGGATTGCTTCCATTCCAAAAATAACTCTCCCGAAGGTTTCATTCCGTTTGGACTCCGTTTGATATTCCTTTTCCTCGAAACACTTAAATAGGCAAGAAAACAGCAATTTGGGCTGGGCCTCTGGTTAATAGGTTAGTCCCAAAAATAATATAAAAGTGTTTAGTAAAGCCTATAAACATCTAAAGCAGATAATATAATGGCATGAATACTTCATAAATTACAGATACGTTGGAGACGTATCAAGAACATCTAGAGATTCGCCCATACGTCTGTGCTACTTGCTACCTTGGTATATCCGTCCTTCGAAAGGACCGATTATAAGTCCATCGAGAGGGGCCTGCGGAAAAGAAACCTGAAAAGGATAAAAAGAAAAGTAAAAGTATGTGTGTCCAAGGAAGGTCGAGCCATATTGTGGACCACCGTCTGGTTATGCCTCCATCTCTGCCCATGGTATTTTTAGTGCGTAGTTATGTACGCGCGGTACGTATGCCACCACTTGGTTGGGACTGAGACGGAGGTCGAATTGCTAGTCGAGCTCCTGACGAGCTGGACTGTCCTACCGCAGAGTAGTCCGAACGCGTTTGACGGTGTCCGGGAACATGGCCGCTGAATTAAGGTTCTGCTTGTGAAGGCCGCTCTGTACCTCTGCTGCCAGGGCAGCGGTGTGCTCCTCGGTACGGAGGGAGCGCTCCATGTTTCCATTGACTGTTATGACACCGTGTGGTTCGGGCATCTTGAGCTTGAGATAAGCATAGTGCGGCACCGCATTGAATCGGGTAAACGCGGTCCGTCCGTGTAACCCCCGTGACCGATGTGCCAGGTGTTGTCCAGTTATTCATTGTTGTTGCCTTTTCATTGCTTGCGTGTCATGCATTGCATATCATGTCATCATGTGCATTTCATTTGCATACATGTTCGTCTCATGCATTCGAGCTTTTTCCCCGTTGTCCGTTTTGCATTCCGGCGCTCCGTTCTCCTCCGGTGGTCATTTCTACCTTTCTTTCATGTGTGTGGATTAAACATTTCCGGATTGGATCGAGACTTTTCATGCGGCCTTGGTTTACTACTGGTAGACCACCTATCAAGTTTCGCACCATTTGGACTTCGTTTGATGCTCCAACGGTTAACCGAGGGACCGAAAAGGCCTCATGTGTGTTGCAGCCCAACACCCTTCCAATTTGGCCCAAAACCCACCTAAACCCTCTCCATCATCTCGGTCGTTCGATCGCGATCGCGTGGCCGAAAACCGCACCTCATTTGGACTCTCCTAGCTCCCTCTACCTATAAAAGAGCACCCCTCCCCGAAATTTCGGATCATTTCGCGGATGAACCCTAGATCCACTCCTCCCCGCACCGCCGGACATGTCCGCCCGGCGGCCGGACACGTCCAACCGCCCGCCGCGGCCAATCGTGCCTCGCCACCTCACCCCGCCGCCCTCTCTCTCCTCCAGCCGCGCCGCCGCCCGGTTGCAGCTCCGGCGCCGCGACCCTTCGCTGAGCCGCCTCCCGCACCGCTCCGGCCGTCGTCGTGTGCCGCCGCGCCTCGCCACCTTCCCGTCGGCGACGTCCTCCACCATGCGACGCCGCCTTGCCGGCCACCGCCGCCGTTCGCCTCACCGCCCCGCCCCCTCGGAGGAGCTCCGCGGTCACCCCGGCGCCTCACGGCCGGATTCGCCATTCCGGCGATCGCCGGAGTTCAAGCTCGCTTCGCCGGAGTTCGGTCCGGCCGGATCTGTTTCGAGTGGGATCAGATCCACCCATTCGTCCATCCAAACGCCTCGTCCCGATCCGGATCTCGTCTTCCCGCTCTGTCCGATCCCGTTGACTTTCTCGGAGAGGTTGAATTTCTACTAAGTCCCCGAATTCCCAGATTCATATGCCTCTATTCATCGCCTCATAACTCCGCACCCGTAGCTCCGATTCATGCATATAGCATATCAAAATGTTCGTCTGAGAGAGTACATCATTTCATCTCATTGCATCATTTTCATTTGAGTGCATCTTGATGCCCGAAATGCTGTTAGAAGAGTGCTACTTGAGATAATTGTCAGATCTGCTGCTCCATTAAGATATTTGTCATTTTTTGCCATGATTATTGTGTGCATGATATGCCCATGAGCTCTACATATGTTTTGTTAAGCGTTTTGCCATCTATCCAGAGTTGCAACCCATGTATTTTTTGTGATGTGTGTGTTGACTAGCACAAGCTTGCAAAGTGAGGCACTTGGTAATGCTGATTTCAGAGACTTAGCATTTCCACTAAGTCCTTGACCTGTTTATCTCATTATGCCATATGTTCATGTTGTTTCCTAGTGATCGGTACCTCTTTTGAGGATGATCAGTAAGGATGTTTTGTTAATCTTGTAGTGCTCTATCCATCCATGTCTTTATTTGCAATTATGGAGCACCCTAGCTTGAGACAATCGAGCTCTACTTTTGCTATTTCGTGAATCTGGGCAGATTGTCTACTTGTTAGCGATCTTGCCGAGGATGTTGTAGTTGATCCGTGCATGCTATGTTATTGATCTTGCCATGTATAGCTTGTATAATGTGTTTTCTTGATGGGTGTATGCTTAGTTTATCATGACTTGCTCCATAGTGAGTGCATCGAGCTCGTAAACATGCCTACTTGATATCTGTTTTCAGCATGTTCCAGTTTTCACTAAGTCTGAGAACTGATTATGTTTTGCCATGTTCACATGCTTGCAAATGTGTTTTCTGATCACTTTTGGCTCAAGGTCACTAAGGGACTTTTGTTAAGCTTTTTGAGTAGCTCCATGCCATGTTTTACTTTGCCATGTTTAGGTCCCGTAGCATGTAGTTTTGTTTCTCCAAAGAGTGCTATCTGATCTGAGATTCCAGACAAGTGTTAATTTCACTAAGTCTGAAATCTGTTTACCATATGCATTTTTGCCATGCTTGTTTGAACCTCTTAATGGATGAATTGGTCGTAGCTCAGTGCTAGACTTTTGTTAAGCATCATGAATGCATCCCTGCCATGTATTTTTATGCCATGTTTAGGTGCTGTAGCATGTTCATCTTGTTGTATTTAGTTGGCTACTTGCTGTAAATCGCAGATCGTGGTCATATTTGAATCGCATGCCATGTCCAAACCGTAACTCCGATTCCGGCGTTCTTTATATCGTTTTCAAGGGATTTCATCTCACCTTTCCATTGGCACACTTGGATTCCCAAGTTGAGGCCAGATTCATTCATTCCTTGTCAAATCATGCATATGCATCGCATACCGCATCCCGCATATCTTACCATGTTCATGTGTTGGTTGTTTACTATGTTGTGTGCTTCTTTCCGGTGTTTGGTTCTTCGGGTTGGTTCCGGTTACGTCGCGTTTGTGAGGACCCGTTCGTCTACGTCCATTTGTCTTCTTCATGGACTCGTTCTTCTTCCTTGCGGGATTTCAGGCAAGATGATCATACCCTCGAAATCACTTCTATCTTTGCTTGCTAGTTGCTCGCTCTTTTGCTATGCCTATGCTACGATGCCTACCACTTGCTTATCATGCCTCCCATATTGTTGAACCAAGCCTCTAACCCACCTTGTCCTAGCAAACCATTGTTTGGCTATATTACCACTTTGCTCAGCCCCTCTTATAGCGTTGTTAGTTGCAGGTGAAGATTGAAGTTTGTTCCTTGTTGGAAGATGGAGATGTTGTTCCTTGTTGGAACATGTTTACTTGTTGGGATATCACAATATATCTTATTTAATTAATGCATCTATATAGTTGATAAAGGGTGGAAGGCTCGGCCTTATGCCTGGTGTTTTGTTCCACTCTTGCCGCCCTAGTTTCCGTCATATCGGTGTTATGTTCCCGGATTTTGCGTTCCTTACGCGGTTGGGTAATAATGGGAACCCCTTGACGGTTCGCCTTGAATAAAACTCCTCCAGCAAGGCCCAACATTGGTTTTACCATTTGCCACCTAGCCTTTTCTTTCCCTTGGGTTAGGCCAGCCCAAGGGTCATCTTTATTTTAACCCCCCGGGCCAGTGCTCCTCTGAGTGTTGGTCCAAACTGAGCGATGTCCGGAGCTACCAGGGGCAACTCTGGGCTGGCCCACCCGACGTCTGGCTCATCCGGTGTGCCCTGAGAACGAGATATGTGCAGCTCCTATCGGGATTTATCGGCACATCTGGGTGGCTTTGCTGGTCTTGTTTCACCATTGTCGAAATGTCTTGTAACCGGGATTCCGAGTCTGATCGGGTCTTCCCACTAGAAGGTCTATTCCTTCGTTGACCGTGAGAGCTTGTCATGGGCTAAGTTGGGACACCCCTGCAGGGTTTTGAACTTTCGAAAGCCGTGCCCGCGGTTATGGGCAGATGGGAATTTGTTAACGTCCGGTTGTAGAAAACCTGAAGTTGACCTTAATTAAAATGCATCAACCGCGTGTGTAACCGTGATGGTCTCTTTCCGGCGGAGTCCGGGAAGTGAACACGGTGTTGGAGTTATGCTTGACGTAGGTTGTTTTAGGATCACTTCTTGATGATACTTTTATCGACCGTGCTTTGCCTTCTCTTCTCGCTCTCATTTGCGTATGTTAGCCACCATATATGCTAGTCGCTTGCTGCAGCTCCACCTCATACCTTTTACCTTACCCATAAGCTTAAATAGTCTTGATCGCGAGGGTGCAAGATTGCTGAGTCCCCGTGGCTCACAGATACTTCCAAAACCAGCTTGCAGGTGCCGATGAGTTCGTGCAGATGATGCAACCAAGCTCAGGAGGAGCTCGATGAAGATCTTGTCCTTTGTGTTGTTTCGTTCTAGCTGATCAGTAGTGGAGCCCAGTCGGGACGATCGGGGATCTGTGTAGCATTTGGGGTAGTCTTCTTTTATTTTGGTTCCGTAGTCGGACCTTGATTGTAACTGGGTGATGTAATGCTTTATTCATGTAATTGTGTGAAGTGGCGATTGTAAGCCAACTATGTATCTTTTTCCCTTATGTATTACATGGGTTGTGTGAAGATTACTTCACTTGCGACATTGCTTTCAATGCAGTTATGCCTCTAAGTCATGCTTTGACACGTGGGAGATATAGCCGCATCAAGGGCGTTACAGTCCGTGCAGTGCATGATAGCCGCTGCGGAAGGGGACGATATCGAAGATTAACTCTTCACTTCAAAAGTTGTCAGGAGATCCGAAGACGACCTCCAATGTGATTGAGCCCGAGCATCGGGCCTCTACACCTGGTATAACTCCTTTAAAGGTAGTTTTGGTGGGCCTGATCCTTGATGGATCGATGCCCATTTTGCGCACTGTATCCTGATAGAGCAGGTTGAGGCTGCTGCCACCGTCCATGAGGACTCGTGTGAGGTGGAATCCATCAATTATTGGGTCGAGGACTAGTGCGGCTGAACCGCCATGACGGATACTGGTCGGATGGTCCCTGCGATCAAAGGTGATCGGGCATGATGACCATGGGTTGAATTTTGGTGCGACTGGCTCTATCGCATAGGTGTCCATGAGTGCGCGCGTGTGCTCCCTCTTGGGGATATGGGTAAGCGTATATCATGTTCACCGTTTTGACCTGAGGGGGAAACTTCTTCTGTCCCCCTGTGTTCGGTGGACGAGGCTCCTCATCGTCATTCTCGCTTTGCGACCCCTTCTCCTTGTCTTCGGCATTTAACTTGCTGGCTTGTTTGAAGACCCAACAGCTCCGGTGGGTATGATTGGCTGGTTTATCAGGGGTGCCGTGGATCTGACATGGACGATCAAGTATGCGGTCTAGGCTGGAAGGGCCCTGATTATTACTTTTCTATGGCTTCTTCCGCTGTCCAAACTTGGAGCCACTGAATCCGGTGTTGACCGTCGTGTCATTGGTATTATCACCATTGCTTCGACGCTTGTGTCTATTGCGTCGGGGCTTGCCATTGCTATTTCTGGCTTCCGAAGTGCTAGGTTCGCTTGCATTGTTATTGCTACGGGCTAGCCAACTATCTTCGCCCATGCAAAAGCGGGTCATAAGCGCCGTGAGGGCTTCCATGGACTTCGGCTTTTCTTGGCCGAGGTGTCGGGCGAGCCATTCGTCCCGGATGCTATGTTTAAAGGCCGCTAGGGCTTCGGCATCCAGACAGTCAATGATTTGGTTCTTTTTTGGTTAAGAACCTAGTCCAGAATTTTCTAGCTGACTCTCCATGATGTTGAATTATGTGACTTAAGTCGTCGGCATCCGGAGGTCGAACATATGTACCTTGGAAGTTGTCGAGGAAGGCTTCTTCCAAGTCCTCCCAGCTCCCAACGGAGTTTTTGGGCAGACTGTTCAAGCAGTGTCGGGCTGGTCCCTTGAGTTTTACTGGGAGGTATTTGATGGCATGAAGATCATTGCCGCGGGCCATGTGAATATGGAGAATAAAGTCTTCAATCAATACCGCGGGATCTGTGGTTCCATCATATGATTCGATATTCACGGGTTTGAACCCTTCTGGGAATTTATGCTCCATTACTTCATCAGTGAAGAAGAGGGGGTGTGCGGCGCACTATATCGGGCCAGATCATGACATAGTTCGGATGGAGTCCGTCTGCGACTTTTGGCTCGGACGTGATTGTGCTTGCCATGTTTGGCTTGATAGCCGTCGCCCCGCATTGGGGCATGGCTCCGCGATCCGTAGATCGATCTGGTCGGACCTGCTTTATTCTTTAGGTCATGTGCTAGTCATACATGTATCCCTGAGCAGTTTTGTCTCTGCCTTTAAGGCGAGGTAGGACGGACCGGTGTTCGGCTTGAGTTGCTGTTTTGTCCCGGCCACGTGGTGGTTGATCAGCCGCATTACGCGCTGACGGTACGGGCTCAAATGCCTCATCATCGAATTGAGGTAGCAGTTTACGCTTCGGGTAACTTTTGGTTGGGCGCTCGAGGCCGCATTCTTCTGCTGCCAAGGCATTAGTTCATCTATCTTTGAGCAGATCTTGATCAGCTTGAGCTGCTGCTGCTTCTTTTTCAGGCTCCTTGCAGTGGCTATTAGCCGTTGCTTAAATCGCTCCTTCTCGAGAGGTTCCTCAGGCACGATAAACTCTTCGTTGCCGAGGCTCACCTCATCCTCGGAGGGTGGAAGATAATTACTCTCCTCTGAGTCTTTGTTTGCAGCCTATTCATCAGGGCTAACTCGCCCATCCTCCGGATTGTCTTGCTCAGAGCTTTGCTCGACGATGTTTTCTTGGTCTTCGGCATCATCCGGGGTGTTGTTGTCTCTCATGTCGGTATTGCTGTCTTTGCTGCGGCGTTATTTAGAGCAGCGTCGTCAGCGCTTTTGTTGTATCTCGGGAGGTTTATCTGCTACTGGATTTTTCTCTTTATCGTTGTCACCCTCCTTGGGTGCATCCACCATGTACATGTCATACTAAGAGGTGGTTGTCCAGCATCCGGTAATCGGCGGGTTTTCGGCTTGCTCTTCTTCGGCATCGTCGTCCATATTGTCGATGTCTTCGAAGCTGTAATTGAGCATGTCAGTTAAGTCCTCTACTGTGGCAATGAACTGGGTGGTGGGTGGAACGTAAAATTCCCCGCTCTCAGCCCCTAGTCCGAGTTGGGCATAGTTCGGACGTTGCTCCTTCGTAATTCACGAGGGATTGCATCGAGTCCAGAGCCTCGCTTAAAGGCGAGGTTTGTTGAGGGAGAAAAGAATTCGTGGAGTATAGCGGGAAGGGAATACCTTGGCCGAGCTCACACGATGCTGACTCTGAGAGTTCGGAGCCGGTGTCCGGGGAAGAGTCCGGCTTGGTGATGGACGTTATTAAGTGGGAGGTGGGTGGGAAGCGAAATTCCCCGCCATCAACCCGCAGTTCAAACCGGATATAATCTGGCTGTGAGTCCCCGGCTAAGGAGAGGGTTTTTAATGAGTTTAGCACATCGCCCAAAGGTGAGTGCCAGAAGATGTCTGCGGCGCTGAATTCGACGATCGGTGCCTGATCAGGCTCAGCAGACGCGGGTGTGTAGGATCGAAAGTATATCTAGAGGGGGGTGTTAGACTACTTGACCAAATAAAAATCTAGCCTTTTCCCAATTTTAGTTCTAGGCAGATTTTAGCAACTTAGCACAAGTCAAGCAATCAACCTACACATGCAATTCTAAGAGTATAGCAGCGGAAAGTAAAACAATTGCATATGAAGGTAAAGGGAGGAGTTTGGAGTGTGCAAACGCAATTGGAGACACGGAGATTTTTGGCGTGGTTCCGATAGGTGGTGTTATCGTACATCCACGTTGATGGAGACTTCAACCCACGAAGGGTAACGGTTGCGCGAGTCCACGGAGGGCTCCACCCACAAAGGGTCCACGAAGAAGCAACCTTGTCTATCCCACCATGGCCGTCGCCCACGAAGGACTTGCCTCACTCGGGTAGATCTTCACGAAGTAGGCGATCTCCTTGCCCTTACAAACTCCTTGGTTCAACTCCACAATCTTGACGGAGGCTCCCAAGTGACATCTAACCAATCTAGGAGACACCACTTTCCAAGAGGTAACAAATGGTGTGTTGATGATGAACTCCTTGCTCTTGTGCTTCAAATGATAGTCTCCCCAACACTCAACTCTCTCTCACGGAATTTGGATTTGGTGGAAAGATGATTTGAGTGGAAAGCAACTTGGGGAAGGCTAGAGATCAAGATTTATGTGGTTGGAGTGGAATATCTTGACCTCAACACAAGTGTAGATGGTTCTCTCTCAGAAAATGTATGTTGGAAGTGTAGGCATGTTCTGATGGCTCTCTCTTCGAATGAAGAGTGGGTGGAGGGGTATAAATAGCCTCCACACAAAATCTAACCGTTACACACAAATCACCAAAGTCGGTGGGACCGAATCATGAAACTCGGTCAGCCCGATTTAGTTCAAAATGTGAACGTTAGGATTTCCGGTGGGACCGAAATGTCATCTCAGTGGGACCGATTTTGTTAAGGTTAGGGCATAACGTAATCTCGGTGAGACCGATTACACAAACTTGGTGAGACCGCTTTCGGTAATGGACTAACAAAGAGTTGGCCAGGCAAACTCGGTGGGACCGATTCACTCATCTTGGTTGGACCGAAACGTTATGAAAGGGAAACAGTGAGTTTGCATTTCAATCTCAGTGGGACCGATCGCTCATCTCGGTGTGACCAAAACGTTACGAAGGGAAACAGAGAGATTACAATCCCATCTCGGTGAGACCGAGATCCCTATCGGTGAGACCGAAAAGACTAAGGTTTCTGGCAGTGGCTATGTCAAGTGAACTCGGTGGCGCCGGATAGAAAGTTTTGGTGGGGCCGAGTTTGACTTTTGGTTTGGGACATATGTGGATGTGAGAAAGTAGTTGAGAACTTTGGAGCATATCACTAAGCACTTTGAGCAAGCAAGCCATTAGGCAACACCTCATCCCCTCTTAATAGTATTGGCTTTTCCTATGGACTCAATGTGATCTTGGATCACTTAAAATGAAAAGATGTAGATTCCTGAGCTTTGAGCTTGAGACAATTCTTTGTCCTTAGAATTTTGAGGGGTCCACTTTTCTCATCCATGCCATGCCAATCATTGAGCTTTCCTGAAATGTTTATCTTTAAGTAGCATTAGCTCAATGAGTTATATGTTGTTAGGAATTACCAAAACCACCCAGGGATAGTTGCACTTTCAATCTCCCCCTTTTAGGTAATTGATGACAACATATAGATCAAAGCTTCGACAAATGATAAATAAGATTGAAAAAACATTGTCGCTTTGAGAAGTATGTGATAAGCAAGAGCTCCCCCTAAATTTGTGCATTATTTAAAATTTGCTTCTGAATGCAAATGCACAATCGATTAGGATCATGGGTTACTCTTCCATGTCACATACATCTTGGTGGAGCGCTCAAAATGATAGAGATTAAAAGCATGAACTCATCACCAAGCAAGTGAATGATCATATAAGGATATAAGAGATGATATCATCTAACAAGCATTAAGGGTAGCATATGACCAAACACATGATCAACAAGTATCTCACAAGGACATAAAGTATCTCACACAAGCACTCAATAAAAAAGTTAAACCAAAATAGCAAGAGACATAAAAAGAACCACACTCTCTCTCGAAGCCTATGATCTATACATTTTTATCCCCCTTTGGCAACAAGTTACCAAAAAGTTCAAAAATGCATAGTGCTAAACGACTCTCAGGCTTGATCTCGGGAGGTGGTGTAGAGAGAACTCCAAGGACAAAGGCTTCCGATGAAGTAGTTGGAGCTGATGGAGTGGCTGTTGGAGGTGGCACTGGAGCTGTAGCCGCTGGAGCTGATGTTGTAGCTCTAGTATCTGTGACTGGCACTACAGCAAACCTCTGGCTTCGGGGCACTCTAGCAAAAGCATATGTAGTTGACTTGCCCTTCTTCTCCTCCACTTCCTCCTGAAGTTGCTCAACTGCCGACTGAATCTCAGTTACTTTGACATCAAGATCATAAAATTTCTGCTCAATGGTCCTCTCCAAGATGTCCTGGTTTTGAGTCAGGGTGGCCAATCCCTTCTCAATCCTCAAGGTGGATTGGATCAGATATCCAAGCTGATCTTGCTTGCTCTTCAGGAAAACCTGAGATGCCTCCTCAACACTTGGCATCTTTGCAGCTTTCTCTGTCCTTGCTTTTTCTCTCTTATCATGTGCTTGAGCTGAAGATGGTTCATTTTCATCCATGACAACAGTGTTGTCTTCAAATTCAGGGTAGATGGGCAGGTGCTCCTTATCCAAAAGATATTTGTGTGTGCCCATCTTTGAGTTGATGAGCTCCTGAATTTGTGGGGCATACCCACAATTCCTCTACTGATCAGATGTTGTCCTTTTGATAGTCTCCACAATCAGACTCATGACTTTGAATTTTTGAGGCACATCAAACAAATGTAGCAAGTTGATGGCATGTCCTCAGATCATCTTGTGATCACCTAACTTGGGTGGCAATGTGTGTCCGAGGATCCAATTTATAGTATGCACACCAGACAACAAGAAGTGGACAGATCCAAACTTGTGAGTATCCAAAGCATCATCTGGGATCTCTCTGTACATGTTGGCCATTGTGTTGTGGTCTTTCTTCTTCTCAGCATAAATATCCAAGTCATCCTCATTTTCTTCTGTGACATTGATCAACTGAGCCCATTCTTCAATAGAAAATTGGTACCTTGTACCTTCCGACATCTAAATGATCTTTCCATCTGGGTAGAAGTGGGCAGTGGAGTAAAACTGCATGATCAGCTCATCGTTCCACTTGGTGAGCTTCTGGGCCACAAAGGTATCAACTCCACATGCCTTGAAGCTATCATATACACCTGGATAGTGATCTTCATTCTCCTTGATGTACTCCCAGTTAACCCATCTCATGTCACACACAATGGGCTTCTTGTCAAGCAGGATTGTTTCATAAAAGTCTTGTTGTTCCTTGGTGTGAAACCTGTAGTCCACAGCAGTCCTCATCCTGAAAGCATATGGATCAGACTGTCTCCATAACCTCAGTCCTGCATCCTTCCTGATTTTCATGTTTTCTACCACATGGTCTGTATCATTGTGTTCAGGGATCTTGGGCTTCAACTTCCTCAACACAATTGAGTCTTCTTCTTCAGCAGCAGCTTCAGGCACTAGGGCCTTGTTTTTCTCCTCAGTAGGAATGTTTCTAGTGCTTCTCTTGGGTTTACGCTTCTGAGCTGGAGTAGTAGCCTTGGGAGCAGCTTTGGGCTTAGATGGAGTAGCCCCTGATCTGATTGCATCTCCCATGAGTTTTTGTGCTTTGGGTGCTGGTGCAGCATCCTCTTCCTCTTCATCTGAACCTCTCATTATTGATGATCTGCCAAGCACTCTGGCAGTGGTCTTCTTGACCCTTTCCTTCCTTTTCTTCCCTTCTCCAACTGCCTCTTCAGTTGGCTTGGAGGTTTCAGCAGTGGATGCTCTTGCCTTAGACATTGGAACTCTTCTTGCTGGAGCCTTTGTTTTCATTCCTGCCTTTGTTGTAGCAGTTGTGCCATACTCCTTCTTCAGCACCTTTTTCCTCGAAGTGGCCTCATCCTCAACAGCCACATAATCTTCATCCTCTGACTCAGAAGTTTTCTTCTTCCTTGTCATGGTAGCTGCCTTTGGCAAGTCACTTGGTGTGCTCCTGCAGCCCTCATCATACCTGCTAGAGGGATCAGAACCCTCACTCATCTGCACCTACTATTTAGACTTGTTCTGGATGTCACTTTGGTCAGACATCATGCAGGCAAACTGTCAGTAGACCCTGTGTATAGGTTATAGATGAGGTAGAGAAGATGAGCATCACAAAGTACAGGAGTTTTCTAAAACAATTGAGTCAAAAAGTTTAGTTTTAGTTCTCTACAGAAGTGATCTCGGAGCTACCGAATTGACAAACTCGGTGATACCGAAGCAACACTTGGAACCTAAACTAGTGAACTCGGTAGGGCTGACTCATAGTTCGGTGGCACCGAGATTGCTAGGGTTTCACAGAATCTTGAACTCGGTCACACCGATTTGCGCGTTTCGGTCAGACCAAAGAGCGCATGTGCAATGGCCAAGGTCGACTCGGTGAGACCGATTTCTACACTTTGGTCGGTCCGAGATGAGTTCTGCGGAGAGCTAACCCTAAAATTTTCGAATCAATCTAGACCTAAGGAAGTTTTAGCTGGATGGATGAATCTCAATTGTGGCAAGAAGCATGGCATTGTCCTTGTGCTAGGAATCAAAGTGAAAAAGACAGCACAAGGGATCGAACACTTACCCTAATGCGGCGAGTGTTCGCTACGGTGGCAACGGCGGAGCAGATTGCCGTTGACGGCAGCAGAGACCAGCGGCGGGAGGTCGCTGACGGCGAAAAGACGATCCGGAGACCCGAAGAGGCAGAGTAGGTTATGCACGGGTGAAGGGTTTTGGAAAAAATTCCAAAATTTGGCCCGTCAGTATATATAACCTGACCCTGTCGGTGTGACCGAGTGGAACAACTCGGTGGCACCGAGATGCAAAACTGCAGGCAGTTACTGCAACTCGGTGTGACTAAAAGGTTCTAATCGGTTGCACCAAGATTGAAAACCTAGATCAACTAAGTTATCTCGGTAGGACCGAAAAGGATGAATCGGTCAGACCGAAATGCACAAAGAGGTTTTGGAAGTTTAAGTCTATGATGAATCAGGAACTCCGAGTGCTCCTCACACGGAGTGGGTCTAATCTGACTTGGTCAAACTTTGTGATGTAGCATGAATAGAGTTTGAGACGAGAAAAGTATAGATAGCTAGAGGGAGTTCTTAGGCATTCTTGTCCATCCATTTGGCAAAAGAGAAAAAGACAAACAATCAAAGCAACAAATGGATGTCCTCAAATGAGAAAAAAATATGCATTCAACATGCTCACACAATTAAAATGGTAAATGAAATATGTGACGGAGCATGCACAGAAACTCTAGCATCTATCAAGCAATTGGCGATGACTAGGTCATCTATATATGAGTATATTGCCTTAGGAGTCAAATGAGAACATTTGATCATAGGTCATACTCATTGTTTAAGCACAAGTGGGGTTAGCACTTTTACATAGAGCATTGTTTTACTCACACCATTAGAGTTGCTTTAACTCAATTTATTAGAGTAAAGCTCCCCCTAGATGTGATATCCCCCCTAAGAGGGATCAACTAACCTTGGGTTTTGTCGATGATGACTTCATGTAGGTGTTGAAGATGTGGATGCTCAATGTTCATGTAGATCATTAGGAGCAATCCTTTGGAGTGAGTTGCACATTCAATACCTACATGGGTTAGTCCCACAAGGAACAAACAAGGATATCCATAGACATAGAGTGTTGTGTACACAAGATGATTCCCATGGAAGCATTAGGTTACCTTGTCCCTTGTCTTACCAACAAGAGGGTTTGTGACTCCTTGAACTAGTGCAAGATATGAAAGTTGTTTGCACTTGTCCTTACCAAAATGATAAGAGTGAAGTAGGTTGGCGGAGTCACCCTCAAGAACTCTCTAGTTCTTTTTCTTCAGGATCCACACCATCTTGTTGGGAATCTTGGGGTTGTGGTTGTACTTGAAGTAGAACTTGATGTAGTCTTGGGAGTCCATTTGACCAAGGCCTTGGGTGCTTCCACGAATGCATCAATCTCCTCTTGAAGCTTGTCCTTGCCTTTTTTTCTTGTGGTCTTGTGGTGGAAGATCATCTTGAGATTGTGTTCCTTTGAAAGAAGTAGGATCACACTTCTCTTGTTGAGGAACAAACTTCGTCTTGGGGTATTGATCTTATTCCCACTCAACTCCATTGGCATTGAACTTTCGTTCAAAACCAACACCTTGATTCTTCCGGTGTCTTCCTTGCTTGCGTACAATTTCCTCAAATTGCTTACTTCCGGTAAGGCTCTTGTAAACACCTTTCTGTGTAATTCCCTTCAATAAGCTATTTTCTTGCTCAAGTGTAACTTGGCTAAGAGAATCATTAGTGGAATCAAGAGAGCTACTAGAAGCAACAACATTGGATTTAGCATGATTGTTGTTACTACTAGATGAAGAATCTTTCTTGTTCTTGTTGCTAGATTTAACTTGTGGCATGTAAGTAGACAAGAGTAAACGCTTGGCAATATAAGAAGAACTTTTCTTGAGAAGATCATCATTGATTGCCTTTAAAAACTCATGTTCTTGCTCAAGGTTGTGCTTTCCAAAGCGTAGCTTATCATGAGTCTTTAAAAGTTCTTGATGATCTTCCAAGGTAGTTTCATGAGCTAACTTAAGAGTGTTTAGTTCTTTAGTTAGACGCTCAATCTCCTTCTTATCATCGTCATTTGTTTTATCTTGATTATCATGATTAATAGCAAGCTCATCATAGTTTTCATAACTAGAGTTATCAACAAGTAAATCATCATCTCCTAGCAAATCATCTTCATCACTATTGAAATCAACATACTCAGGGTGTGTTACCTTTGGACCTTTAGCCATGAAGCATCTCCCAATTCCTTCATTTGGTGAGTCAAATATGTGGTAGGAGTTGGTTGCCACAAGTGCTAGTCCGGCAACACCTTCATCTTGAGTATATTCGGAGTCGGAGTGATAACTTCCTTCGGAGTGATTGTCGGAGTCGGAACCGGATACCCATTCACCAACATGAGCTTGATGTCTTCTTTTTGTGTAGCTCCTTGATGACTTGTCCTTCCTTTCCGAGTCCTTGCTTCTCCGAGAGGATCTTCGTTCATAACGATCATCTCTACTCCTTCTCACTCTTGATGGTGATTCTTCTCTTCTACTCCTTCTTTTGGGAGAATCTTCTCTTCTTTTGTAGGGGGCGTACATTCATTGGAGTAGTGTCCGGGTCTTCCACAATTCTAGCAATTACGCTCATGACTAGAAGATCTTTTTTTATTGTAGGACCTTGACTTGGAACTTCTTTCCTTGCTTCTACTCTTGTAGAAGTTGTTGAAGTTCTTCACCATTAGACTCAATTCTTCATTGAAGGTTTGCTTCTCACTTGGTGATGTGGGAGCATCACACGAGGCTTTGTAAGCACCACTTGACTTGTTGTGAAGCTCTTCCTTATCCTTGAGTGACATCTCATGAGCAACAATTCTTCCAGTAACTTCCATTGGCTTGAGAACTTTGTAATTGGGCATCATTTGGATTAATGTGCACACAGTATCATATTTTCCATCCAAGGCTCTTAGGATCTTCTTGATGATGAATATATCGATCATCTCTTCACTTCCTAAGCCGGCAATCTCATTTGTGATGAGAGCAAGCCTAGATTACATTTCAGCGACGCCTTCATCATCCTTCATTTTGAACTTGTCAAGATGACTTTGAAGCACATCCAATTTGGAATCCTTGACAGATTCAGTACCTTCATGCATATCAATTAAAGTATCCCAAATTTCCTTTGCATTCTCAAGACGGCTGATTTTGTTGAATTCTTCGTGGCATAATCCGTTGAAGAGAATATCACAAGCTTGAGCATTGTATTGAAGCATCTTCAACTCTTCCGCGGTAGCTTCACGGTTTGGTTCTCTCCCATCGAAGAATTCACCTTGCAAGCCAATACACACAATAGCCCAAACGGCGGGGTTATGTCCAAGAATATGCATTTTCATCTTATGCTTCCCACTAGCAAAATTTGTACCATCAAAGTAAGGACCCTTACGGTGCTAATTTCCCTCGCTAGACGGCATACTCTCCTAGGTTGTGAAACCAAGTCTATACCCACCAAAAGCTATGGAAATCAAAGCAAATGGAGACCAAAGTTCTGATACCACTTGTAGGATCGAAAGTATGTCTAGAGGGGGGTGATTAGACTACTTGACCAAATAAAAATCTAGCCTTTCCCAATTTTAGTTCTAGGCACATTTTAGCAACTTAGCACAAGTCAAGAAATCAACCTACACATGCAATTCTAAGAGTATAGCAACGGAAAGTAAAACAATTGCATATGAAGGTAAAGGGAGGAGTTTGGAGTGTGCAAACGCAATTGGAGACACGGATATTTTTGGCGTGGTTCCAATAGGTGGTGCTATCATACATCCATGTTGATGGAGACTTCAACCCATGTAACGGTTGTGCGAGTCCACGGAGGGCTCCACCCACGAAGGGTCCACGAAGAAGCAACCTTGTCTATCCCACCATGGCCGTCGCCCACGAAGGACTTGCCTCACTCGGGTAGAACTTCACGAAGTAGGCGATCTCCTTGCCCTTACAAACTCCTTGGTTCAACTCCACAATCTTGACGGAGGCTCCCAAGTGACACCTAAGAAATCTAGGAGACATGACTCTCCAAGAGGTAACAAATGGTGTGTTGATAATGAACTCCTTGCTCTTTTGGTTCAAATGATAGTATCCCCAACACTCAACTCTCTCTCATAGGATTTGGATTTGGTGGAAAGATGATTTGAGTGGAAAGCAACTTGGGGAAGGCTAGATATCAAGATTTATGTGGTTGGAGTGGAATATCTTGACCTCAACACAAGTGTAGGTGGCTCTCTCTCAAAAAATGTATGTTGGAAGTGTAGGCATGTTCTGATGGCTCTCTCTTCGAATGAAGAGTGGGTGGAGGGGTATAAATAGCCTCCACACAAAATCTAACCGTTACACACAAATCACCAAACTCGGTGGGACGGAATCATGAAACTCAGTCCGACCGATTTAGTTCAAAATGTGAACGTTAGGATTTTCGGTGGGACTGACATGTCAACTCGGTGGGACCGATTTTGTTAGGGTTAGGCCATAACGTTATCTCGGTGAGACCGATTACACAAACTCGGTGAGACCGATTTCGGTAATGGACTAACAAATAGTTGGTCAGGCAAACTCGGTGGGACCGATTCGCTCATCTCGGTTGGACCGAAATGTTACGAAAGGGAAACAGAGAGTTTCCATTTCAATCTCAGTGGGACCGATCGTTCGTCTCGGTGTGACCGAAATGTTACGAATGGAAATAGAGAGATTACAATTCCATCTTGGTGAGACCGAGATCCCTATCGGTGAGACTGAAAAGACTAGGGTTTCTGGCAGTGGCTATGTCAAGTGAACTCGGTGGCGCCGGATAGAAAGTTTCGTTGGGCCCGAGTTTGACTTTTGGTTTGGGACATATGTGGATGTTAGAAAGTAGTTGAGGAATTTGTAGCATATCACTAAGCACTTTGAGCAAGCAAGCCATTAGGCAACACCTCATCCCCTCTTAATAGTATTGGCTTTTCCTATGGACTCAATGTGATATTGGATCACTTAAAATGAAAAGATGTAGAGTCCTGAGCTTTGAGCTTGAGCCAATTCTTTGTCCTTAGAATTTTGAGGGATCCACTTTTCTCATCCATGCCATGCCGGTCATTGAGCTTTCCTGAAATGTTTATCTTTAAGTAGCATTAGCTCAATGAGTTATATGTTGTTAGGAAATACCAAAACCACCCAGGGATAGTTGCACTTTTAGGGTGCGCGTAGTTTGGACCTAGTGGCCGGAGATGAATCTAGGGTTCCGGTGACGTGGATTCTGCATGAGGTTGGATCTGCGTGCAGCCCCAATGTCGTTGACTCCGTGGCTTCCGTGGCGGGGTTGAGCTTCCAGTCTTCGGATGGCGCAATCTGCTCCAGATCTAGGGCCGGAGCACTTACAGGTGCTATCTCCTGAGTATGATACGATGACAGATTTAGGTCATGCTCATCGCGGTGGCAGGGAGCGGCTACCGTGGGCTTGAATCCATCGAAGATCAAGTCTTCGTGGATATCAGCAACGTAGTTCAAGCTTCCAAACCTGACCTGATGGCCAGGGGCATAGCTGTGGATCTGCTCTAGATGGCCAAGCAAGTTGGCCCGCAGTGCGAAGTAGCCAAACACAAAGATCTGGCCAGGGAGAAGGACCTCCCTCAAGGCCGCATCGTTGTAGATGATTGACGGAGCCATCGAACCTCTTGAAGACGACGCAATGGAACTCTTAATGAAAGCACCAATGTCAGTGTCAAAACTGTCGGATCTCGGGTAGGGGGTCCCGAACTGTGCGTCTGAGGTTGATGGTAACAGGAGAGAAGGGACACGAAGTTTTGCCCAGGTTCGGGCCCTCTTGATGGAGGTAATACCCTACGTCCTGCTTGATTAGTATTGATGAGTATGGGGGTTACAAGAGTTGATCTACCATGAGATCGTAATGGCTAAAACCCTAGAAGTCTAGCCTATATGATTATGATTGTGATTGCCTCTATGGACTAAACCTTCCCGTTTATATAGACATCGGAGGGGACTAGAGTTGTACAAAGTCGGTTACAGAGAAAGGAATCTTCATATCCAAATGCCAAGCTTGCCATCCACGCCAAGGAGAGTCCTATCCGGACACGGGTGAGAGTCTTCCGTCTTGTATCTTCATAGCCCATCAGTACGGCCCATGTCCAACAGGCTGGACGCCCGAGGACCCCTTAGTCCAGGACTCCCTCAGCGGCCATCAGGATGGCAGGGTGACGTGGTGAAGGTGCTCGAGGGCCAGAAGTTCCGTTGGGCGCAGCGACCTGGTCGACTCGCCCCGGGGGAGGTGCACATGCTGTGGTCGCTCCCACGGTGGGGGGCGGCCGGTGGGCGGCGATTCGCCCTGGATCGAGCGCCATCACTATGGCCGTGACCGTCGGCGAGAGGAAGGGGAGCGGATGGGATAACCCCTTCTCCCGTACCTCGTGGAGCATGGCCATCGGGATGTTGCTGATGCGGCACTCCTCCGGTGTCTCCTGCTCCCGCTTCGGCCGCGGAGGAGGTGGTGACAGTGCCGCCTGCTCTGACCACACCCCCAGCAGTGTTCACGTCCTCGTGTGCCTCTGCATCACCCATAGCATTGGTGACTATGGGAGGCGGAGCCTTCAAGGTGGAGGGGTGAGCTGAAGCACCGTATTTCTTCTTGGCGCCATGGTCGATGGCACCGTCGAAGATAAAGATGGCGATGAAGATGACGTGTTGCTCACGATTTTAGGTTTACGCAAGTGCTTCCCCCCACCTGGTTCGCCAAAGATGTCGCAGGAAACCATGGCCACCTATGGGATCAAAGGTCCCTTGCTGGTTCGGCGGTGGGATGGCACGTTGCTCAAAGAGCAGAGGAGCGTGGGGCAGCACGACAGGGATCACACAGGCAGTTTTTACCCAGGTTCAGGCCGCCGTGAGGCTTAAAACCCTACTCCTGCTTTGGTGGATTGATGGTGGAAATGTTGGAAGTAAACCCAACGTCCGGTCCGATTACAAGTATGTATACGAGTCCAACTAGTATAGGAATCCATTACGTAGTAGGATTAGTACTGGTCCTAGGCTAGTTTTTATATATACGATGTAATACCCCTGTACTTTGTATTGTGAGATCAATCAATAAAGCAATAAGGCTCGAGACGACCCTTTGGCAATACATCAGTCTCGCGTGCGTTTGTGTGGTTCCGACCGGCTGGCCGCTGTGTGCGCACGTGAGATACTAGTTGATCTAAGGAATCGATCAAGCTAGTACGTGGTTGTAACACCCCGAATGTAACTTACCCAATTTGTACTCCAACTCTTGCCGTTTCCGACGTTAAGTTATTTTATTTTCTCGGGTTCGGGTTTTTGTCTCCGTGTGTCGTTATCGTTGTCATGCATCTCATATCATGTCATCATGTGCATTGCATTTGCATATGTGTTCATCTCATGCATTCAAGGTTTTTCCCCGTTGTCTATTTTGCATTCCGGCGCTTCGTTCTCCTCCGGTGGTCATTTCTACCTTTCTTTCGTGTGTGGGGATTAAACATTTCCGGATTGGACCGAGACTTGCCAAGCGGCCTTGGTTTACTACCGGTAGACCGCCTATTAAGTTTCGTACCATTTGGACTTCGTTTCATGCTCCAACGGTTAACCGAGGGACCGAAAAGGCCTCATGTGTGCTGCAGCCCAACACCCCTCCAAGTTGTCCCAAAACCCACCAAAACCCTCTCCGTCGTCTAGAGCGTTCGATCATGATCGCGTGGCCGAAAACCTCACCTCATTTGGACTCTCCTAGCTCCATATATGCCTATTTAAAGACACCCCCGAAAATCTCCTTCCCCCTCCTCCCGTAACCCTAAAAAAAAGATCCCCTCGCCGCCGGACGTGTCCGAATCGGGCCGGACACGTCCGCCCGCCGCCACCGACCAACTAGCCGCCGCCACGTGGCCCGGGCGAGCCCCACATCGCCGCCGCCCGAGGCCCGCCCGAGCCCGCGGGAGGCCCTCCCGGCCCGCGTCCTCGCCCACGCGCCCGCCTCCGCCGCTTCCTCTGTGCCGCCGCCCGAGCCGGCCGGAGCGGTTCGCCGCGCCGCCGCGCCTTCTCGCCGGTGCCGCACCGGGCCGCCGCGGCCACCGCCGCACCCCGACGCCGCGCGTCGCCTCCGACCGGCCGCCGCCTCCCCGACCTCGTCTCCGGCCAGATCCGGCCGTGGGAGAGCCGGATCCGGCGACCCCGACCTTGCTGGCTGCCATCTTCGTCATCTCCGGCAGCGCCGCCGCCTCGTCTTGCGTGCCCGGGTCAAACCCTAGATCCGGAGGTCGAAATTCTTCTAAGTCCCCGATTTTTCCAGTTTCAAGTGCCTATGTTCATCATGTCGTAACTTTGCATCC
Source organism: Triticum urartu (assembly GCF_003073215.2). Taxonomy (NCBI): domain Eukaryota; kingdom Viridiplantae; phylum Streptophyta; class Magnoliopsida; order Poales; family Poaceae; genus Triticum; species Triticum urartu. The sequence continues at coordinate 443,268,240 of NC_053024.1, read as the reverse complement.
GTAGTTCCGTTTTGGGCATATAGCATATCAAAATGTTCATCTCAGAGAGTACATCATTTCATTCCATTGCATTGTTTTCATTTGAGTTCATATTGATGCCCGAAATGCTGTTAGAACAGGGCTACTTGGGATAATTGTCAGATCTGCTACTTCATTTAGGCTTTTGTCATTTTTTCCATGATTATTGTGTGCATGATATGCCCATGAGCTCTACATATGTTTTGTTAAGGGTTTTTCCATCTTTCCAGAGGTGCAACCCAGGTATTTTTGTGATGTGTGTGGTGACTAGCACAAGCTTGCAAAGTGAGGCACTTCGTAATGCTGATTTCAGGGATTCAGCATTTCCACCAAGTCCTTGAGCTGTTTATCTCATATGGCCATATGTTCATGTTGTTTCCTAGTGATCCGTGCCTCTTTTGAGGATGATCAGTAAGGATGTTTTGTTAATCTTGTAGTGCTCTATCCATCAATGTCTTTGTTTGCAATTATGGAGCACTCTAGCTTGAGTCAATCGAGCTCTACTTTTGCTACTTCGTGAATCTAGGCAGATTGTCTACTTGTTAGCGATTTTGCCGATGATGTTGTAGTTGATCTGTGCATGCTATGTTGTTGTTCTTGCCATGTCTAGCTTGCTTTTTGTGTATTCTTTATGGGTGTATGCTTAGATTATCATGACTTGCTCCGTAGTGAGTGCATCAAGCTCGCAAACATGCCTACTTGATATCTGTTTTCAGCATGCCACAGTTTTCACAAGTCTGAGAACTGATTATGTTTTTGCCATGTTCACATGCTTGCAATTGTATTTTCTGATCCCTTTTGGTCAAGGTCACTAAGGGACTTTTGTTAAGCTCTTTGAGTAGCTCCATACCATGCTTAACTTTGCCATGTTCAGGTCCTGTAGCATGTAGTTTTGTTGCTCCAAAGAGTGCTACCTGATCTGAGATTCCAGACAAGTGTTAATTTCACTAAGTCTGAAATCTGTTTGCCATATGCATTTTTGCCATGCTTGTTTGAACCTGTTAATGGATGTTTTGGCAGTAGCTCAGTGCTAGACTTTTGTTAAGAATCATGAATGCATCCCTGCCATGTATTTTTATGCCATGTTTGGGTGTTGTAGCTTATTCATCTCATTGCATTTAGATGGCTACTTGCTGTAAATCGCAGACCGGTGTCATATTTGAATCGCTTGCCATTTCCAAACCGTAACTCCGATTCCGGCGTTCTTTATATCGTTTTCAATCGATTTCATCTCATCTTTCTAGTGGCACACTTGGATTCCCAAGTTGAGGCCAGGTTCATGCATCCCTTGTCAAATCTTGCATATGCATCCCGCATCGCATCCCGCATAGCGTACCATCTGTGCATCATATTGTTTGAGCTTTGCACGTGGTTGATTGTGTTCCATTTGCTTGTTTGTCTTGTTTGGGTAGAGCTGGAAGACGAGTTTGCTAACGAGGAGCCCGTTGAGTTTGCTTTTGAGGATCCAGTCAACTCTGACAACTTTGCAGGCAAGATGATCATACCCTCGAAATCACTACTATCTTTGCTATGCTAGTTTGCTCGCTCTTTTGCTATGCCAATGCTATGATGCCTACCACTTGCTTTCAAGCCTCCCAAATTGCCATGTCAAACCTCTAACCCACCTTGTCCTAGCAAACCGTTGATTGGCTATGTTACCGCTTTGCTCAGCCCCTCTTATAGCGTTGCTAGTTGCAGGTGAAGATTGAAGACCGTTCCTTGTTGGAACATTTATTTACTTGTTGGGATATCATTATATTATCTGGTTATCTTAACGCATCTATACACTTGGTAAAGGGTGGAAGGCTCGGCCTCTCGCCTAGTGTTTTGTTCCACTCTTACCGCCCTAGTTTCCGTCATATCGGTGTTATGTTCCCGGATTTTGCGTTCCTTACGCGGTTGGGTTATAATGGGAACCCCTTGATAGTTCGCCTTGATTAAAGCTTTTCCAGCAATGCCCAACCTTGGTTTTACCTTTTGCCACCTAGCCTCTTTTTTCCCTTGGGTTTCCGGAGCCCGAGGGTCATCTTATTTTAAACCCCCCCGGGCCAGTGCTCCTCTGAGTGTTGGTCCAACTCGTCAGCCGCCGGTGGCTACCAGGGGCAACACTAGGCTGGCCTACCGGAAGTTTAGACAATCTGAGTGTGCCCTGAGAAAGAGATATGTGCAGCTCCGATCGGGATTTGTTGGCACATTCGAGCGGTGTTGCTGGATTTGTTTTAATCTGTCGAAGTGTCTTGAAGAACCGAGGTACCGAGTCTGATCGGAACGTCTCGGGAGGAGGTCTATTCCTTCGTTGACCGTGAGAGCTTCTCATGGGCTAAGTTGGGACTCCCCTGTAGGGATTTGAACTTTCGAAAGCCGTGCCCGCGGTTATGGGCAGATGGGAATTTGTTAATGTCCGGTTGTAGATAACTTGAACCTTAACTTAATTAAGATGAATCAACTGAGTGTGTTACCGTGATGGCCTCTTCTCGGCGGAGTCCGGGAAGTGGACACGGTGTTGGAGTAATGCTTGCGCAGGTTGCTCTCTAGTTTCTCGCTCGCGCTTTGCCTCCTCTTCTCGCTCTCTTTCGCGAACAGGATAGCCACCATATTTGCTAGTCGCTTGCTGCAGCTCCACATATTTACCTTGCCTTACCTATAAGCTTAAGTAGTCTTGATCGCGAGGGTGCGAGATTGCTGAGTCCCTGTGGCTCACAGATTACTATTACATCAGATGCAGGGCCTGATGATTCTGCTCCAGGTGGCGCGCTCGAGCTCAAGTGGGAGTTCGACGAGGACTCTCAACGATACTATGTTTCCTTTCCTGGTGATCAGTAGTGGTGCCTAGTTGGGGTGATCGGGACCGTGTCGCATGTTGGGTTATCTTTTATTTTGGTGCCGTAGTCGGGCCATGAGTGTCTGAATGATGTAATGTTATTTATGTACTTGATTGACGTGGCGAGTGTAAGCCAACTATGTTATCTCCCCTTTTATTATCTATATTACATGGGATGTTGTGAAGATTGCCTAACTTGCGACATATGCCTTCAATGCGATTATGCCTCTAAGTCATGCCTCGACACGTGGGAGATATAGTCGCATCGAGGGTGTTACAGTGGTGTTGCTAGCTTACAACGGTGCATCTCGGTGTAAAGCATCTCGTCGAGTTTGTCAGTGAGCTTCGTTCGTCATTGTCGTTCGTCGCCGTCGCCGGAAAGTACTCGGCGTCGGGTCTGGGCCAACAATTGGTATCTAGAGCAAGGTTGATCTTCTAGTAACAAAGGATCATGGCGGACGACGAGAAGAAAAAGCAGCTGGCAGAGTACTCTGGTGCGGCTAAAGTATTTGCTGCTCCGGCGAATTCGTCGTATCCACGATTTGATTGCGAGAACTTCGGGGTCTGGAAGGCCCTCATGGAGTGTGGTCTCCTCACCAACGAGCTATGGGCCACGGTCGACCCAGGAGGCGACGCGTTCAAGAAGGAGGGAGCCGAGCACCGGAAGGATCGGCAGGCGGCATCGGCGATTTACTAAGTGATGCCGATGGATGTCCTCCAACACCTAATCGCCAAAGAAACGGCGAAGGAGGCGTGGGATACTTTGAAGCTCATGTTCGAGGGACACACCCGCGTCAAGCAAGCCAACCTCCAAACTCTCCTAAGGAACTACGAGACTTTGGTCATGGGCGACAATGAGTCCATGGATGCGTTCGCTTCACGGGTGGCTACTCTCGTCAATCGGATTCGCGCACTTGGAGAAAACCTCACGGAGACCTCGGTTGTCCGGCGGTTCTTGTGCGCGGCCCCTCCCCGGTACCTGCAAATTGTCACGGCGATCGAGCAGTGCGTCGATCTTGAGACTCTCTCCATCGACGATCTCGTCGGACGGTACAAGGATCACGACGAGCGGATGCGGTATAGTCTCGGAGATGGGAGGAACGACGAGCTTGTGATGCTCACAAAGGCGCAGTGGATCACCCTCGAAAAGCATGGCAGATCCACGAGCAGTAGCAAGAAGAAGGGAAAGCAGCGTTCGGCGAGAAAGAACTTCGCCGACTCGGACGACGACTCAGACAATGAGGCTGCACCACCACCGAGGAGAAAGTTTGACATCAGGAAAGTGAGGTGTTATAACTGTGGACTCCTCGGCCACTTCAAGGCTGACTGCGAGGAACCACCGAAGCAGAAGGCGCTCATGGCCCAGCAAGGAGATGATGGTGACATGATGTTGATGAGTGAACTCGTGGACGAGGAGGATCCAGACTCACAAGTGTTGACTAAAGAAATTGTCGAGCTTGTGGAAGAAAAAATTTGCCATCAAGATTATGGTTCGGAAACTCGTGTCGAAACTACAGATGCGGGGGGTGATTCCGAAATTTATGTTGATGTTACGGGCATAAGTGCCAACTTTGCTGGAGCGGATGCAGCAATAGCTGCGTGTGCTCAACCATGGAGAAGCAGTCTCTGTGTTGGTCAACTAGTGAAGAGGCCCGTAGGCAGTCGGAAAAGCGACATAAAAGTTTCGACTCAAGGCGAAGTCGTGGCGTCAGAAGACCATGACGCAAGGCGTGACGATGTAATCGCGCTAAAAGCAGGCGAAGACGTGTCGTCAGAAGTCCATGACACATGGCGTCCATACATGGTCGTGCCAGAAAATCATGAAGCGAAGCGAGACGAGCGGACAGTTGAAGAAAGTGAGCAGGCAACCGACCCGAGGCACGCCGCAGCGTGCGTAGGCGGCAACGGCAGCGGCGTGTCATGCTGCAGCACAGGCGCTCATCCAGGAGCAGGAGCTCCGCACGCTGGCCTAGAGGCAACAGGCACAGCCAGAGGAGAGTGTAGTAGCAGGCCAGCTGGTGGTCCAGGAAGCCGCCCAGCAACAGTGAGCCAAGACGAGCGAGCCGATGTATCATGTGCCGAGCTGGAGGACACAAGTACCAAAGCACAAGCATGTATGCGTACCTGCAGCAGCATCAGCAAACCACATGTTTCACAGCCAGAGGAAGGAGTCAAGCCACCACGTGGTGGCCAACCAGTGAGAAAATGGGGGCAAGGCCCAGAAAGCTTGCAAGGGACGCTGAGCCCAGGAGGCTCATCTGGACTTGAAAATAGCAGCCCGCGAGCTATGGGCTCTTCAAGAAGCGGCGTTTTTGTAGTGTTTGAATCGCCAGAAATAGGAACTTTGGCAAGTTTAGAGGCACCTATGTCGCCTTCGAAAGCAATGAAGAAACAGGCACCAACACCCACACCCGTTCTGCTACAACCGATGTCACACCCACATCCGGAGAATACTCTTCGGACGATTGACCCGGTAATGGTGAACGGGAGTGGGTGACAGTGTCTAGCAAGTGCCGAGAAACCGACGGAATTTGAGGACGCAAATATGATGGAGTGTTGGCGTCATGCTATGAAAGAAGAGTTGGGGTCGATCCATGATAATAATTCATGGGAGCTTGTGGATCTTCCCAACAATGAAAAGGCTATGGAGCTCAAGTGGGAATTCAAGGTCAAGAGAGATGTCGAAGTGTGCATGAAGCACAAAGCGAGGCTTGTGGCCAAAGGGTATGTGCAAGAGGAAAGTCTGGACTTCGAAGAAGTGTTCGTTCCCATTGCAAAGATGGAGTCGGTGAGATTACTCATCGCTCTCGCGGCTCAGGAATCATGGAAAGTACATCACATGGATGTAGAATCTGTGTTTTTGAACAGCGAGATAGAAGGAGACGTGTATGTGAATCAACCACCGGGTTTCATCAAAGAGGGAGAAGAGCACAAGGTACTGAAGTTACATAAAATCTTGTATGGGCTATGGCAAGGACCTCGGGAGTGGAACACCAAACTTGATCGAACGTTGATTTCTCTTGGATTTGAGAAAGCCCCACTAGAGCATGCAATGTACAAGAGAGGTGAAGGAAAGGATCGTCTACTAGTTGGCATCTACGTCGACGACCTATTGATAACTGGAGCAGATGAAGAGGTGATTGCAAAGTTCAAGCTACAGATGAAAGAGCTTTTCAAGATGGATGATCTAGGTCTTTCGAGCTACTACCCTGCGATAGAGGTACATCAAAAGACGAAAGGGATCACACTATGCCAGAAGGCATATACAAGGAAGGTACTTGAAAGCTGTGGCATGAAATATTGCAATCTAATTGACGCTCCAACGAAACCTCGTCTTGAGCCAAACAAGAAGAGTAAAGCACCCGCAGTTAATGCAATAGAGTATATTACAACTGCCACTGCGGCGTGTGAAGGTGTGTGGCTAGGGCGGCTACACGGTGATCTCATGGATCGAGATCTGGAACAAGTGGTGCTTAATGTTGATAGCAAGTCTGAAAGTTTTCTACGCGAAGATCCAGTGCGGCATGATAGAAGCAAGCACACTGATACGGTGTATCACTACATAAAGGACTGCGTGGCAGAAGTTAAGATGAAGGTCAACTACGTTTGCACCGATGATCAGATGGCAGACATCCTAAACAAGGCTTTGGATCGACAGAAGCTCTTGAAGATGCGAAGAAGGATCGGCGTCGGAGTTGTGACATAACGACGTCGTGTTTAGGGGGTGATTGTTGGAAGTAAACCCAATGTCCGGTCCGATTACAAGTATGTATACTGGTCCAACTAGTATAGGAATCCATTACCTAGTAGGATAAGTACTGGTCCTAGGCTAGCTGTTATATATACGATGTAATACCCCTGTACTTTTTATTGTGAGATCAATCAATAAAGCAATAAGGCTCGAGACGAGCCTTTGGCAATACATCAGTCTCGCGTGCGTTAGTGTGGTTCCGGCCGGCTGGCCGCTGTGTGCGTACGTGAGATACTAGTTGATCAAAGGAATAGATCAAGCTAGTACGTGGTGTTGCTAGCTTACAACGGTGCATCTCGACGTAAAGCATCTCATCGAGTTTGTCAGCGAGCTTCGTTCGTCATCGTCGTTCATCACCGTCGCCGGAAAGTACTCGGCGTCGGGTCTAGGCCAACAGGAAAGTGTTGGAAATATTCCCTAGAGGCAATAATAAAATAGTTATTATTAAATTTCCTTATTCATGATAATTGTCTATTATTCATGATATAATTGTATTAACCAGAAACTGTAATACATGTGTGAATACATAGACCACAACATGTCCCTAGTGAGCCTCTATTTGACTAGCTTGTTGATCAATAGACGGTTGTCGTTTCCTAACCATGGACATTGGATGTTGTTGATAACAGGATCACATCACTAGGAGAATGATGTGATGGACAAGACCCCTCCTAAGCATAGCACAAGATCGTGTAGTTTGTTTGCTAGAGCTTTTCTAATGTCAAGTATCATTTCCTTAGACCATGAGATTGTGCAACTCCCGGATACCGTAGGAGTGCTTTGGGTGTATCAAACGTCACAACGTAACTGGGTGACTATAAAGGTGCACTACAGGTATCTCCGAAAGTGTTTGTTGGGTTGGCACGAATCGAGACTGGGATTTGTCACTCTGTATGATGGAGAGGTATCTTTGGGCCCACTCGGTAATGCATCATCATAATGAGCTCAATGTGACTAAGGAGTTAGACACGGGATCATGCGTTACTGAACAAGTAAAGAGACTTGCCGGTAACAAGATTGAACCAGGTACGGGAATATCGACGATCGAATCTCGGGCAAGTAACATACCGATGGACAAAGGGAATTGTATACGTGATTGATTGAATCCCCGACATCGTGGTTCATCCGATGAGATCATCGTGGAACATGTGGGAGCCAACATGGGTATCCAGATCCCGTTGTCGGTTATTGGTTGAAGAGATGTCTTGGTCATGTCTTCATGCACTACAAAAAAATACACTTCTGTGATGATACGTGTTTGTCACAGTAGGTCGCATTTTCTGTCATGCATGTACATCCATGAAAAATTTATGACATAATCAAGATAGTCATACCTGTGTTGTCGTAGAAGTGTTCCATGACATTACCAAAATTATCATCACGGAAGTGTCCACTTCCATGACGATAAATCGCGTGTCACAGAAGTGCTTTCGTCAAGGGTGACCGACATGTGGCATCCACCGTAACGGAACGTCGTTAAGCTATCGGGTCGGGTTTTGGATCCGATAACCCGTTAACAGCCCCGACCAATGGGGATTTTCCATGTGTAAAATCATCATTGGTTGGAGGAAACATGTGTCGGCTCATCGTTGGGACAGATGTCAACCACTCATTGGACGGAAGGCGCCTATGATACGTCGACATGTGGCACGGCCCAACAGAGGCCCATTCCTGTGAAAAGGTCAGCCCGTTTGACTTGGTCAAAAGCTGGCGGGACGGCCCATGGAAAGCCTGTTAACAGCCTGTTCGAATATAGCCCATTTACAGCCTGCTAACCCAAGGCCCGTTACGCCTATCCGAATTAGGCCCAGTAGCGTCATCTGGGCCATCCAATAAGATTCCAGCCTGTTTTCACTTCTGGCCCATGTATGGCCCATGACGTCTTTCGGCCCATATGAGGCCCTATGTAACTCTTGGCCTACTAACGGCCCGTGGTTAAACTGGCCCGTAATGAACAGTGTATCACTTTACACCCATTAACGGCCCGGGGTGAAACTGGCCCATAATGAACAGTGTATCACTTTATACCCATTAACGTACGGCCCATTATTCCGTTGGGCCGTTTCCAGCCCATGTTACCTTTCGGCCTTCTCAGAGCCCATTTATTCTTGGGCTCATTTCCAGAATTCGTTTACTTAGGGCCCGTTACTGTCATTTTCTGCTTGTGGGCCAAATTCAGCCCGTGGTTACAGTCGGCCCATTTGTGGCCCGTTAATACATTGGGCTGATTTCATAGCGTCATCAAATACGGACTATTAATGATGGCCCGTTATGGTCGGCCCATGAACGGACGATTCCAACTCTAGCCCGTTTACGGCCATAATGCGGTCTGTTTGGCCCATGTTTGGCCAATCGATTATACGGCCCGTATAAGGCCCATTGATAATACGGCCCGCAGAAGGCCCATTGTTTCTACGGCTCGTAGAAGTCCCATTGTTTCTACAGCCCGTAGAAGGCCCACTGTTTCTACGGCCAGTAGGAGGCCCAGTGTCACTACAGTAAATATTAGCCCATGGTTATTGTGGCCTAGTTTTAAAAAATAGGTTATTGCAGCCACTAGCTAACCGCGGAAAAAGAACTGCAATGACTACAAGCAAACAAATAAACAAGAAAACAAGGAAATAAATAAGCAAGCAACTAACGCTAGGCTATCACGGCTATTACACATATTACATCCACTGGGCATCAAAGTTCACCACCAGTGCAAATATAGGGAACAAAGCAGCATATCATATACACTGGTTGTCAAAGTTGGCGACCAGCGCAAATAAACGCCGCAACAAAACAAATCCAGAACTGAAACCACTTCAGAAGATCTCAAGAAACAATATCCTGGGTACCCATAATGCTGGCAAGATGCTTAGCAAGCTTATTTAACTTTCTCTTGTTTGGCGCTTAAATCCTCCAGCGCTTGCTGTTGCACCAGAAAATATGCATCTGAATTCTGCAGGGACTTCCTCAGTCCTTTAGCTTCCTGTCACAGCACATCTGATCGATGTCTTTCAACTTGAAGTTGAGACTCAAGAAGACGAACCGATTCAGGCAGCAAGTTTGAAGCGCTTGTTCCAGCAGTAGTGGCCAGTAACTCAAACACTACATCAAGACAGGACTTTTGGGTTCCCTCACTGTCGTCAAGATAGTTTTTATCAGCTTTCTTGGAGACCAACAGGGATGTCTCACTATCTTGAACCTTATCTGCATTACTTCCTTTACCATTGGATAACGCGGTACTGTTCTCCAATATTTTGTCTGCATTCTAAAAGAGAAACAAGCAGACGCATCACATGTTTACCATGTTGTATATGAAACTCATTTTGGTAAATGAGTTCAGTAGTAAAGTGGACAGGATAACAGCATGAAACAAACATATATCTATGTACCATGGTCACTTCATGGTCTATATCATTCTAGTTTTTGTTGCCAAATCAAGATAGAGACACAGTTCAAATAATATTTGTTCAAGACAAAGCAGACTAGACATAATATAAGTGTGGGTAACTATAGAGCAATAACAACACTTGTAATGTGCATGACATGAGAACATAACTGTTTATTCAATTGAAACTGAAATCAACATAGAGCAGGTTACAACAGCAAACCAGTTAAAGAAACAGGTTTAAAACATACCTGTTGCGCCATTGGAGTTTCAATTCCATCCTTCAAATTTGAAAATAGTTGGTATGAGTAAATACAATCATGCAAGAGCAAAGGAGTATGAACCATAGCTACAGAACCTGACCTGAGAACAAATCTTCTTCTCCTTTAAGCGTTGAGTAGGGAATCGGAGTGGTGGTCCTCGTGCTTTGGGCACTACAGTTCCCTTACTAACTACTCGTGTTTGGGTGCTCTGTGGTGGAGACGGTGCTGTGTCAACTGGAACTGGGTTACTATCTGATGGGGTTGGGGTTAGAAGGGTGTACCTGGTTCTCTGTCCAACTAGGTAGGTGTACAATCTGCGGGAGTCTCGGTTATGTGTGGTGGATCTGGTCCTTGGGCAAGTACAATCGTGGTTCTATCTGCATCAACTGGTAGCACTATCTTTTCTGAAGACTGTGTTGTTACTCCCTTAGATACTGTCATCACGCTCTCCAATTCAAATGGCTGATAAACAAGAAAAGTAATTGAATGTATAGACATTGTATGATAGACAGCTGCAATGGATAGTGGGGAATAAAAGAGGGCATGAAATAATTCATATTTATGTTGTCTAACCAAATAGGATAGCATGACACAATTTCACATATATGATGGCTAACTAAACAGGATAGCATGACACAATTTCACATTATGATGGCTAACTAAAAAAGATGGAAAGACATAGTTCAAAATATGAGACTATGTAAACAGGATGACATGACATAACTATATAATGTGTTTATTAAATAGGTTGGCATGCCATAATTCACATACATTCACGGATAGAATGCCATAATTCAAAATATGATGACTGTAAACACTAAACAGGATGAGATGATATAACTATATGATGTCTTTATTAAATGGGTTGCCATGCCATAATTCAGATAGATGATGTGTATGTACTATGTAAACATGATGGCATGATATAATTCAAATATATGATTTATATAGTAAGCAAGTAAGCAGATGGAAATCCATATATGATGTAAAAACTAAGCAATGCAAGACAACATGCATGGCATGGGTAATATAACCCTGCCAAGTTTGAGCATAGACCTCAGGGGGAAAATAGGACTGGTCATCAGTCTCTGAATCCTCCTCTGAGGAGCTCTCTGTAACCAGCAAGATGTCTGCTTCAGCAGGTAGCATTGTCTGCTCTGAATACCTTGTTTTCACTCCAGATACTTCCATCACCGCTTCAAATGGCTGATGCACAGGAAGAGTAGTTGAATATACAAACGCTGTCGACAAATGGAACACGTAATACAAAAAAATGATAGCATGATATAATTCACATACATGATGATTGGCTAAACAGCATGGCATTGCATAATTCACATATAGAATGCCTTTGCAACAAGATAGCATTGTATAATTCACATATATAATGTCTTGCAACAAGATGGCAATGCATAATTCACATATATGGTAATTAGACACTGAACAGGTGGCATTCACACAAAGCATGTCTAAACTAATCAAATGACATAGCAATGTGAGACACCATACGCACGATATGAGCAACATAACCCTGCCAAGTTAGAGCATACACCTCGGGGGGAGGGGGAATAGGACTGGTCATCTGTCTCTGAATCCTCCTCTGAGGAGCTATCCGTAACCAGTGAGATATGCGCTTCGTCAGATAGCATAGTCTGCTCTGAAGACCTTGTTTTCACTCCAGAATTTTCCATCACCATGTCAAATGGCTGATGCACACGAAGAGCAGTTGAATGTAATAACATTGTTGACAAATGTAATATGTAACCAAAAAAGGATGGCCTGATATAATTTACATATAAGATGACTGGCTAAGCAGGATGGCATTGCAAAATTCACATATATGATGCCTGGCTAAACAAGATGGTGTTGCATAATTCACATAAACGATGAATAAACTAAACAGATGGCATTCGCACAATGGATGTCTAAACTAAGCAGATGACATATTTGATGTATAAAGTAAGCAATGCAAGACTTCATATGCATGATATAACCAACATCAGCATGCCAAGTTAGAGCGAAGACCTTAGGGGGTAAATAGGAGTTGTCTTCTCCTTCTGAATCCCCCTCAGAACAGATATCTTCCTCTCGATTACAATCCGAAATGCGTGGAGGGGGGCTGCCTTTGCGCCTACCATGGAGCGACGTCTGCATGAAATTTTATTGCCATGCAAGGCTCATCTCTTTTGCTCTACATGTTCAGTTCCACTGTTTACAATAACTGTCATGCATAGGAATAAAAAAAAGTGAGATTATGTAAGGAGTGCATGCAGAAATCCAGAGTGATGGTAGCAACCTGTGGATAGACCCAAAACCAATAATAGCAGGCAGATAATGGCTTCAGTTAAAAAATACAGATAATGGCTTCTTTACTGTTTGTTTCCCACCCAACATGAAACTCATAGTAGACACCGGAGATTAACCAGATAGTAGATAGATACTATTGATAGCGGCCCCGATATGTACCCCACAACCATTTAAAAACTCAAGTTTGACCATTAGATTGGAGCTGACTCAGAGTCTAATAGGTGAACAGGACGATAAAGTAGCATGTAATATTAAACGATGCATAACCTAAGTAGACACGAAAGAGTGCGACCTCTCTTGCGGACCCGTGTAGTCCTCGAGGTCATCTACTCGGTTGATGATGGTAGTGCAGTTTTCATGGCTGCCAGCGGCGGGGAAGAAGATCTGAGGCGGCGAAAGACAGTCTGGAGGCCGGATCCCTGCTGTGCTGGACCCTTCTGTCGTTGGAGCAGCTGAGCTGGGGTGGACAACGGCGCAGCAGGAGCGGGACAAACCATGCAAGGTTTTCTTTGACAACTATCTGTAAGAGAAGTAATTCTGTAAGGGCTTGTTTGAATTGGAGGATTCCAACAATGCAGGGATAGGAAATAGACAGGAATAGGATAGGAATGCACGTGCAAAACAGAGAATTTAAAAACGCAGGATTTCTGCCAATCTGGGTGTTTGATTCACAATAATTGGAAGATCACAGGATGCAAAGAAGCATGGTGAGATTAAATCAAACCACAAGAAAATGTACGGTTATAATGCTATTATGCTACTATCTCTTAGTCTTGTGCTTCATGAATAGGAATTTGAAAAGGAGGACAAGTGAAAATTAAAATTCCTACGTTTTTTCTTTCAATGAGACACTAAAGGAACAAATACGTGTGCTCAGTGGACAATATATATAACATGTAGAGTAAAAAAAGAGATGCAACAAGTGTACAACCTCTTTGGCGAAGCCATGTCGATCTCAGCGTGATTGGGTTGGCCGGTGAGGATGCTCCGGCTGACTTGGCTGTCAGAGGAGGGGAAGAAGATCTTAGGCGTCTGGAGATGGAGCCCGAGGTACTGCTCCGCTGTGATGGAGGGTTTCGTCGTTGGAGTAGCTCTGGTGAGTTGTACGACGCCGAAGCTGAAGCAGGACAAGAGAGACAACAAACAACGTTAAACTGAGTGGAATTCTAATAGCATCTCCAATACATGACGTAAAATACATAAAAACAAAGTGCTAGATGTAAAATACATCAGCCGCTCATCTCTAAACTTAACTGTTGAAACTGAATTTAACTTTCCAAACTGAACTTAACTGTCGAAACTAAACTTAACTGTCGAAACTGAACGCACTAGCAAGGTGAGGCTACATGTCGGTCGACTGACTTTTTCATCTCTCGTCAGTCGATTTTGCAGTCGTTGGATACGAAATCAAGGGCCGGCGATTCATCTTCAACCTCCACCCCCCTGAGCCGGCCAAACAGCAGCCCCCCGTCGCCCGCGGCCGGCGGTGCGCTACCCCGCCCGCCCCGAAAACACTCCCCACCGCCGGTCCGCCGCCACCTCGGCCATCCCTCTAGGCCCCCCGTGCTGAGCTTTTTCTCCGGCGATCCCCACGCCACTGCCCCGCCACCTCCGGCGACCACCGCCCCCATCCTGAACCCTAAGATAGATAGTGGGTTACCTCTCCGGCAAGCCCCCTCCCCGTTGCGGCTGGTTCTTCCTTCACCCCGGCGGCATCGGAGTGAAGTGTAGCTAAATCAGAGCAGCATCGCAAGCAAGAGCAAGAGCGAGAGCAGCAGCACGAGCAAGAGCGATAGCAAGAGCAGACCAGGCAGGGGACCGAGAGCAAGAGCAGAGCACCAGCGTGAGTGAGAGCTAAAGCAGCAGCAGGTCCTACTGATGTGGACGTCGCCGCCGAGGGAGCGACACCGTGGAGGAAGTGGCCGGCGACGCCGCCGTGGATGGAGCTGCGCCGTGTCGGCTCGGGAACGAGCGCCGGCAGCACCGTGAGATCGAATCAAGAAGAAAATGCGGCGATTAGTGTACAACCTCTTTGGTGGCGCCGATTAGGCCGCAGCTTCATCCGAGGAAACGGTGATGATGATGCTCTTCCGGTGGTGTAGGTGAAGACGGCGGTGTGGGAATGGAGGTGGCGCGAAAGACGAGGGGAACATCGGGGCAACTCCTTGGAGGTGGAGGACGGGGTGGCTGAACCGGCGGGACGATGAGATCGACGACGGATCCTCATCCGGTACGGTGGATGAGGGACGTCGAGGTGTTGCTGTGGACGACGTCGTCGGGGAAGAGGCTCCGGCTGTGTGGCGGACGGAGCAGGGTGTGGGGTTTTGTCGCGGGTTTTCGCGGCCTCGATGTACGAATGGGTGGGCGGATGGGATGGCAGTGGGGAACCATGGCTTAGAGACGCGCTTGTCCGAAATGTGGGGTAAGTTACGAAAGTACCCCCACCGATTTGAGGCGGTTCTTTCGGTTCAGGGGTACCACGAGCATTTCGCATGTCGGGATTTCACAGGAGGTGGGAGTTCTCGCGCGCGTTGTAATTTCGGAATAGCAAGGCGCGGGTTGAGATGGAGGGAGTTGTCGGAGCACAACGAGACAAAGATATAACTTAAATATTTCGGGCTAACAAGGCGCGGGTTGAAATTTCCGGACAAGCCTAACGTGTACTGTACCAAATCAATGTGCCCTACAAATGTCATTCAAAACTTTGAATTCATGTTATGTTCAATTAAAATATTTCGCTACGTGTATAATGCATGCAACCTACTACTCAAATGAACGTTTTAGTGCATTCCAAACGTATATACTATCGCTTCAATATGAACTAAATTTGAATTCGTTTCTCTATTTGAATAAGATCTACAGTAATGATTGTTGTGAAGTCAAAGCATTTGAATTCGTTTCTCTGTTTTAATAAGATCTACAATCATCATTATTGTCAAGTTAAACCATCGTTTGTGTATTATCTTCACAGCACACCACATGATTAGTCTCGAGTTACATATGAACTATGTGTACTATATGAACTCGAACTAGATTTTTTGAATCCACTTTATTTTGATTTCAAATCACATTACATTTCTAGCTCTAGCTAGATATTCATAATCTAAACCATGTCTCATATGTATAATGTGTTTATCACATTATGTATAGTGCCCCGCCCCCTAAGCCTACAAGTATTTAGATATGAGTTGCAAACACCACACATTACCATAAATTCACATAAAATGTGAGAATGTTCGGCATATAGTATTGTTTAGATTGTTCAATATTTAGTTGTAAGCTGCAAACGCCACACATTATCACAAATTCAAATAAATTGTGAGATTGTTTGATGTATAGTATGGTTTAGATTGTTCGGCATTTAGCTGTGAGTTGCAAACGCCATGCATTATCACATTATGGTATAACATGTGCACAGCACGTGTATCACCGCTATATTCATGCATGCAATGTTTAAAACACTATGATCTCCTATTCAAATATATGAATCCGCTTTCATATCAAATTATGATCTTTGTTAGTCTCTTACACCCACACAATCCTCTAACCTTTGTAGCTACCACTAACTTTCTCTCGTGCATGCACACGCCCTCCTCGCCCTCCCCCTCCCTCGACATTCTATCCACCAGGCACATTCATTTTTTTCTTTAGGTCATTCTCCCAGAGTCTCCACATCTCCTTTCCGGCACACACCGATCGATAAACCTCTCCAGCGATGCCTGCCTACAACATACAAACACACCTTCAATCTCCTTTATGTGTCCTTGCCTCATGTCTCTCATACGGTCAAACACACGTGTAAACTTTCTCCCCTCTTTTCATCGCTCTCACAACCGCACACTCCTCCCCCTGTCTAGCTAGTAGTTGGGCCTCTCGCACCACCTCCTAGCTCCATTCTCTCTGTCTATCCGTCTCGCTGGGCCTTATTTGCCTCTAACAAATGGACGTACACCGGCCGATCTCTCGCTATACATATAGCTAAATAGGTCCTTATAACTCGTTTTTACCCACACGTTAATCGATCTACCTCATTAGTTGTGTCTCTCCCTTCCTCCGACGAACAACAATTGATCTACCGATCTAGTTAGGTTTGCTTACCAAACACATGGTTCCCCTTCATCATCCATGGATGCGTCCCGACAGATCTATCACGCACAGGAACACACAGAAACACATCCCCACTCTTATTGATAACATTGCAGTTCCACCCTCAGTTTGTCTAGTAGGCCTCTCCCACCATCTTCGAGAAGCAACTCCATCACCCATCCAGCACTCTACCCCTCTACCTCCCTCTCCCTCCCTCTCTCTCTCTCCTCTCTCTCTCCCATCATATTTCCCGTCCTTCAGTTATGTATGGATGTCGACCAATCTCCATCAAGACATAGCTAGGTATCTCCTTCTCAACACATATACGAGTCGTTCTACCTCTATAGTTAGGCCTCTGCCTACCCCTCCCACCCCCCCCCACACACACACCGATACATCCAGCGCTCTAGTCATGTCTCCCTGCCACACACAAACTTGACGTGTGCCCTCTAACGTTCCGGTAGGCCAGTCGCCCTATATCTTTGACTTGTACACACACACAATTTCGATGGCTCTCTTCATCGATCTCGCACCCACCCACTTGATCCTCTCTTCGACTCTATCGATAGCTATGACCCCTCCCTCTCTTCTCGTGGATTGCCCGACCCTCTATGTATGATATGGATAGGCCTCCATTTCACACACATTGCATGCAAAAAAAAAATTTGAGATGTCATCGACACATATTCCCACAAATAATTCACGAAATCAACCCCCCACCCCAAAACAAAAAACACTCACGAATGCGGTTTGTATCTCTCTCACACACCCACGTAGGTGGGGGACGTGCACGAAGAGAAGAGGTGCATGCACGGCGCACGTACTCCCGTCTCTTTCCCAACCACACCCGCGCGGGTACACAGTGGAGCTCATTTCTGTACGAAAAAGGCAGCCCACGTGGTAATTTGGCACGTGTACTGGTTGTCCACTTGGTGGAGGGAGGATCGTCTACCACGGGTGAACAAACAAATTGCGACTTGATGTGTTATGTTAAAAAAAAGAGGCAAACCATGTGGGGCTTACCTTAGAGGCAAGGCTCTATACACTGGAGTACTTTTTATGTGTCCCGTCAACTCGCAGAACGAGGAGAAGCTTGCATAGTACGCCGTCTCCCCCGCCCACGGGCGCAGTGGCTCGCAGGATGAGGTGAAGCTTGCTTACTACGCCTTGCTCCCTCGCCCATGCGCGCGGTGGCTCGCGGGACGAGGAGAAAAATTTACTACTCCCTCCGTTTACTCCTCGTCCCTACTACCTTGGTTATAGAGATTATATCATATTGTTTGGAATATATATGTCCTTTAGTAGATTTCAATATGAACTACTAGTACATACTTCAAACACTGATGTATATAGACGTATTTTAGAGTGTAGATTCACTCATTTTGCTCCGTATGTAGCACTCTCCCTCGCCCCTCGACCCTTGCCCACGTGGTGGACGTGCAGAAATTCATTCGGTCTCATATAGCCAGAACGATATATACTACACTACCATTATTGCTCGACTTCCCGAAGAGGCGAAGAGCCAATCGCAAGGTTAATATTTTGGAGATGCCAAGCGCAAGGTTATAGGAGAACGAGTAGTAGGTGCCGTGTCATTTATAAATAAAGTTTTTTTTTCTTTAGTGGAATGTACGCAATATGATAGGTTCATACGGAGAGAAAAGGAAACCGCTCCACTATATACATAGTCAGGATGGGCCAGCCTACACGGTTGCTTGCTGGGGTTGCTCTCTTCACACTCTCTCGCACAAAACGAGTGTGGCCACATCTCTAACATCCCGGCGGATCACGTCCTCTTGGGGAAGGGGTGGATGCTTAGTGTAGATGCGGTGGCCGTCGCCGACGGTGAAAACCCACTGTCGGCACGTCCCGATCAGGGGTCCCGGCCGTTCTCTCTCACAAAGCCGGTGAGGTTTCCTCCGTCCCTTGCTCACTGCCGCGACATGGGCAGTTGTCGCCTCCCGCCGCCCTCCTCAAGGTTGAGCTACGTCCCTCAGGTACAACTCCCTTTACAGCCGGCTTGCACCACTGCTCCAGCTGCCCACATCACTCCCCGTGGATATTTCTCTACTTCTTTGCCCTGCACATACCTCTACTGGCTTCTACGTACCGTATTTGTGATGAGTTTATGTCTCATCAACTAGTCCCAGTAATCATATTGTAATCACACTTGTTCAATTTCTTTGCCACGGGGATGCTCATCTCGATTTTGGTGAAACTGCACAAAATGATCCGATGGTCAAAAGGTTGCAAACTTCATTTATTAGGAAACTCGAACGTTGCCAGCAAATTGAAGCCTGGTCAGGGTTCACGGTTCAAGGGCTAGGGACTGCATGGATCATTTTTTTCTTTAGCTGCCTCTGTTCCAAAATAAGTGTCAACTTTAGTAGTAGTACAACTTTGTACTAAAGTTTGCACAAAGTTGAGAAACTTATTTTGGAACGGAGGAAGTACATATTTGCTATGATCTGTCAATCATTGAGATGCAATAGCATGCATGTTAGTCTCCTTTCTATTTGATGAAATGTTGCAACGGGCAACCTTGGATGCAAGATACATGTAACAGAAGCTGGAAGCTTCAGAGCATTGTACAAATTTATCT
The DNA here is from genome assembly GCF_003073215.2 of Triticum urartu. NCBI lineage: Eukaryota > Viridiplantae > Streptophyta > Magnoliopsida > Poales > Poaceae > Triticum > Triticum urartu. The sequence goes on along the minus strand of NC_053024.1, from coordinate 443,249,016 downwards.
CGTTGATAAATTACAGTACGTACTATACTAGTACTTCCTCCGTTCCTAAATATAAGTCTTTGTAGAGATTTCACCATGAACCACATGCGGATGTATATAGATGCATTTTAAGTGTAGATTCATTCATTTTGTTCCGTATGTAGTGGAATCTCTACAAAGACTTATATCTACTAGTAATAGCTAGCCCCCACTACTAGGAATTCTCTATCCTCTCCTTGAGCCACGTCATCAAAATTGATGTAGCCGTTAGATGAAGTAAATCAGTCCATAATAGCCATCTGATCTTGACGTTGAGAGGCTCTGCACTAAGCCACATGCATGCAAAAATACCGTGCCACATGCATGTGAGTCGGTTTTAAATCACATCAACATGTCTGCATGCAAGCATGCACCGGTAGCATGCATGTAAGTGAGCTTTTAAGTCCCATTAACATGTCAAAAAGAAAAATATAATCCCATTATGCAGTAGGAGTTGGCTGATCTTTTTTCCTTATGTGGGATGATCTAAATGATGATGGGAGTTTATTTAGTTTGGCTACACATTTGTCATGCGGTTATAGAGTTTTTTTGTTCTATGAAATCGATAATTTTGCGCAGAGAGATATACCGTTGTTTCACTCCAACGCGTGGGGACTCATCTAGTAATATTTAGGAACGGAGGGAGTACTATGTAAAGAGTTAGGTGTCGCACGGTGATAGTGTGAGGTGGACCATGTAATCACTGAGCCTGGGTGTTTTCACTGCTCTTGCATGCCTCCGCTGTAAGAATGGAGAAAATTGTAATCTACTAGTATACCTCCTTTTGCCGAAAGCGTGGGACATCCAGCAGTCCTACCACCTCAGTAATAAAGACCAATGAGCCATCAAATCACATAGACCCAGCAGTAAGTTGGACGGACGAAGCAACCATCACTCTTGCGCCAGTGAGAGGTCGCGTCCGCTCTGCCCGGGCATGAATGCGGCACCGATTCTTTGGAGCAGCGCTGACCGTTTCGGGCGAGAAGCGCGTGCGGGGGATGGAGGGGCTTTGGGTGGGTCAGGCTGGTCAGGAGCGGGCGTGGCAACTGTCCGCATGTCCCTACCGGACACACCCGGAAACGAGAGGATGCACCGACTCTCGCGGCTAAAATCGTACACTACACAACATCTCCCTGTAGGAGTAGGTCGATCTGTCGCTCTCTCTAACACACACACATGGTGTTAAACACACACACACACACTCACACGCACCTTGGTCTCCTTGCACCTTCTAACGTGACTTATTACACCTAGACAGAGGGAGTAGTAAGTATACGAGATACGGTGGCACACTAACTTAAATCGAATACAAGTGCCCAAATTTTGTGTGCATGTTATAATAAGGATTCACTTAAGATAGTATGTGAGTGAACAGAGGGATCAATTGGACAGTGTTCCCGAGCAGTAGCGAGATGTGTGAGGTAAGATACACCGCTGACGCTTTTAATTTTTCTTATTAATTTGTTTGTTTCACCCTCTGACTGGTGGGACCCAACGTACTACGTGGAGAGAGGTAAGGTGACTAAGGCAGCATTATTTCTGCACCACTGTGGATAGTCTTACCACCAAAGCCACATGACACGATTATGATTGAAATCCCAATGACTCCCACACACACACAAAAAAACACGGCATGCTTGTCACACGAATGCAGGAATGTATAAAAGGTTATTTCCCTCTCGTTGAACATAACGGGAGGGTTGTGTAGCTGGTTAGCCTGTTCGCTCATCAAACTTGAGGTCTCGGGTTCGATAACTACACTTGAGCATAATTTGTGCCATGAGGATTCTTTGACTGGTCACAATGTTTTCTAGGGTTCGCACACTTCACACACTCTCTCTCTAGTATATATATACACGCTGGAGCCTCGGTGCTTGTAGTTGCTCTCTTCACACTCTCTCGCCCTCTCTCGCTGGAGCCTCAGCGCTAGTAGTTGCTCTCTTCACACTCTCTCGCCCTCTCTAGATCTAAACAAGACTTCGTTGCCCTGTCTCTCCCCTCACTGCTGCTCAAAGAGCCGGCATGATCCGTCCGCCGGGAAGGGAAGGAGGCTTAACGCTGTCGCCGTCGGCGAGGGACTACCGGCGTAGCTGTTCACTTTCCACCCAGCAGCGGCGCGGGAGGGCCTCCGACCCCTTCTTCTTCGCCGTCCCGTCGCCCACCGAACCACGCCCCAAGAACCATAAGGTATAATTTACTTACTCCACATGCATTGCTCTAGATGCATGTATACCATGAATCTAGGACGTGGTTCAAAGAGGAAAGGAGTGGGGGAAAGTAGTGGGAAAAGTTGTATATAGCATGAATCTAGGACGTGGTTCAAAGAGGAAATGAAGGGGGAAAGTTGTATAGCATTAATCTAGGACGTGGTTCAAAGAGGAAAGGAATGGGGAAAGTAGTGGGGAAAGTTGTATCGCATAAATCTATGACGTGGTTCAAAGAGGAAAGGAAGGGGCGAAAGTACTAGTTCAAAAAGGAAAGGAAGGGACAAGGCCGTAGAGTTTGAGAAGGACTACATTTGCTGCGCTCACATAGGGAAAGGTGTCTAAAGATAACAAAACTGGGACCAACACAAATATGCTCCTTGGTTGTTTGTTCTTTGTTGCAACAGACTGTGCATGACCACAGTACATCGGTAGATGCACATGGTGCTGGTGCGTCCACTGTCCCGTGCAACTCATTAGCTGTTGTTAATCTAAGGCCCTGTTTGGTTAAAAACTCCCTAGTCCCTACCTGCTGGGTTCCAGGGACTAAACATGGATTAGAGGTTATTAAATGACATGCTAAAAGACCATGTTACCCCTAGTAATGAACTAATAGAGACAAGGTGTGATGCGTGGCAGGGGCAACTATTGGAAAAAGTCCCAAAAAGACTCCCTCGGGGTCTTCTTTCTTTAGTCCCAAATTCCCACTTTTAGTCCCTAAAAGTCCCTCCTCTTTGGTTTAGATGGGACTGACACGGAGTTTTTTTAGTCCCTACACCAAAATGTCCCTGTACACAAACACCCTCTAATAATGCCACTGGAAAATTGATGCAATGCCAAAGTTAAAAGCAAATTACATGTTTAACGAATTTTATTGTTAATATAATCTCTATGTTAATATTAATCAATGCCACCATTTGAGAAATGCTACGGTCTTGCTTTATTTCCCATTTAGATAAGGTAGATGCTTCTTTTTGTTGGCTTCTGTGTCATCCACCGTTATTGACCACTAATTGTTTCCTTTGCACCTCTGTGTAAACAGGGTTATCTGCTTCACCTCGTTGCCATTGTGACCTTTTGTTGCACTGCACAAAACACTTTTGTTTTAAGAGTGTTTTGTGTAGTTCAACCAAAATGTCACACTGACAACGTTGCTTGATTTCTTGATCTTAGTGGAACTGCACAAGAGGAGATCTTACTTCCTATCTGTTAAGGCGAATTTGGTTCAGATCTTCTTCTTGTGAGTTGTTTGAATTCCGCATCATGAGAGGTCAGTACTAGCCTTCTTTCACATGATTCTGCAGTGTGCATTCATATGTTGTGCTACTTGTACGATAATGTTGCTTGATTTTAGTGAACTGCACAAATGGAGACAAGACTTCCAATCTGTATGTGCACCGTAATATCCCATTGAGGTAAGATAAGGATATTTCACATCTGTTGGCCTGTATTTTGCCACTTTCATCAGAAAATTAAGTTTAGTACTATACTTGTGCTCCCTAATTGACATGCCAAATCTTACATTGAAGGCGAAGCTTGTTTGTTATTGAACCAAGTGATGAAGGGGAAGAAAAACAAAAATCAACTCCCGGTGCTGTAATGAAGCACTAGAACTGTGATGACACAAGTAATGATATAGTTTTGCATCTTAATTTATTGCTATGGCTGGAACGAGCAATTGTTTTGCCACTGATTTGATGCCACTCTTAATGTAATATGTAATTATCTCTACTTGTGCAAATAGGGATCTTCTTTGAAGATACCATATATTTTAGTGGAACTGCACAAGAAGATGTTGGAAACATTAAACTTATTGAGGAGTATATAGTAAGCATGGCCACCACCGTAGATAGCAACAGATGGTTCCGGAGAATTGCTTCATCTGTATGCTCTACACAATAAGCCTCCTGACAAAGGTTGGTACTCGCCCACTGATTTCTTCCATATGATTGAGCTTTGTCATCTCTATTGGAGTTGTGCTACTGTTTAGATACTGTCATGAAAAAGTGGTATTGTCCTTGAGAAGTGCTTCATCTATGTTGTTTTAAATATTTCCTTTCCTTTTTTCGAGCAAACAGTGATGCTATCATTTAGTAGTCCTCTTGTCTTTGCACAACAGGATCATCTTCCTCTGAAGAAGAATATGGAGTACGTGAAGTGACTAGTTCCGATTATGCCAGGATGAACAGGCCCTGTCTATCTTATCATCAGAAGGAGCAGTTGAAGGATGGTTACATTACTCCCCACAAGACCAAACTAACTTCAGCTCAGAAGGACTGACAAAATCTCCATTTTTTGCTGTGACAAATGTCCGAACTGATGGCAAACCCTGCCCATTCCACAATCGTAGGCATTTGATATTTTGGAACGGGACAACTTGTCAAATTTTTCTCATTGATTTTAGCAAGACATGCGTTTGATATTTTTGAATGGGATGCCCTTTGCTGTCAGCAGCGTCGATCAATTTTTTATTTATTCTTTAGTTGTGAAGTAAATATTGCCTCTGACATGTGAGTCGCTGAGATGCATAATCATCGATTGTTTTGAATGTTCTCTATGAATTGCCAGGCCTGTGTGTTTGATTGCAATGTACAGAAACGCTAAAAAGCTGCTCAAACTCTTTGTACTCCTTCTGTTCCTTTTTACTTCACACATTGTGAAAGTGCATACTTTTTTGTATAAGATTGGTCAAAGTAGAGATACTTTGACTGTAGACAAAACTTGTATGCAGACTAGAAAGGACCGAGGGAGTACATGTGAAACTGCTGCAAATGAGGTGATCACCCTGGGAATAATGCTAGTACGTATTGTTTTGCATGTTCATCCAATGCCAGTGATACAGGAATTCGAACTAATCGAAATAAATTCATTCATACGCAGTCGAATTTCATATAAACATGGCAGATTTCATTACATTTCATACATTCTTCAACTAAAAAGGGATGCGCTGGAGGTATAATTAATTAACCAAAGCTACCCACCTGTGTCCCGCTGAGCCGAATAGAAGTTTCAGTGACTTAACTACAGGTGCAGTTGCGTAACTGACATGTGGCCTATTGAGCCCACGTGTCAGTCAGCCAACTGCACCAGCAGTTAAGTAGAAGCAGCGTTATTCTCCAGCAGAACTCCCCGATTCCATGTCGCCGCCAAGAAGCTAACCGGCTGTCAATGGTCAACCCGCCTACCTTGGCTTCAATAGGAGGGTAGCAGCGGTGGCCTTACTTGGACCCGAGCGACGGCGACCTACCATGTTCTACTCTTCCTCGTTTTCTGTGTGGCACGGCCTCGTTGGCAGCGGGGCGGGGCCTCGGTGGAGCCGGCTATGTCCTCTGTCTCGTTGTCGGCGGGCGGCGCCTCAGCGGAGCGGTGGAAATCCTCCCCCGTGTTGCCGGCAGGGTGGGGTCTCGGCTGAGCCGGCGATGTCCTCTGCCTCGTTGTTGGCGGGGTGGGGCCTCGGCGGAGCCGGCGGTGTCCTCTGCCTCGTTGTTGGCGCCGCGGGGCCTCGGCGGAGCAGGGCCTCATCGATGCCAGCGGAGCGGGGACTCATAGGAGCCGGCATTATCCTCTGCCTCGTCCTTGGTCTCGCCAAACAGCGCCTCGCCCGCTTCATTGCCCTCTTTGCTAGCCTCTTTGTAGGCGGCCGCAGCCTCCGCCACCCGCATGCGGTACCGCCAGCGCTCGAGGCGGCCCTTGCGGGCGGAGCGGTACGAGTCGAGCAACGCCTCCTGCTCCGCCTGCTCCGCAGCGATCTACTCCTCCGCCTGCAGGTGCTCCTGGAGGAGATGGTGGTTGTAGGCGGCGTCAGCCTGCGCCTCCCGGAACTGCTCCTGACGCATCTGCCTCACGGTGTCCATATATTGGGCACGGGCCTCGCCGATGGTCATGGTGCAATGCACCAGCGAGGATGGCGCGGAGGAGGGGGTTGGCGCCGGATCGTCGACTACCATGTTCTCCATTGGGACGTCGTCGTCCTCCGGCTGCCTGCCGGCCATCCGGTCGGCAGCAATGGCTGCCATCTCCTTGTGGTCCGTCATCCGCCCGTCCCAAAGAGCGCTGGAGCGCGAGGAAGCCATGGTGGGCAGTAGTGGTGTGGACAGGAGAAAGGGAACGGATGCGGATGACTGCGGCTATGGCCGGCGCAGCAGTTTATATAGCAATGGTGGGCAGGCGGAGGGACGAACGTGTGGCGCCGGAGTAGCCGCCTCGGCAACCGTGTATTATTAATGTGGGCGGCAGATGGACGGACGGACGGCACTTGTGTCGTTTGAAGGCGGAGCAATCGCCTGCACCGGGAAGCGGGGCGGGCGGCGCTGACTGTTTCGGGCGGAAAGCGCGCGCAGACGAGGAGATGACTTTACTTGGAGAGGATGACAATGAGGACCCACCAGGTCCATAGCCTCATGTACGCAAGTGCCTCCTTATATATGTATGTATGTATGTATGTATGTATGTATGTATGTATGTATGTATGTATGTATGTATGTATGAAACTATACTCCCTCCGTCTAGGTGAATAAGTCGTACTAGAAGGTGCATCACGACCTAGGTGCAAGCAGATTGGTGGAAAAAAAGAATATTTCTCTCTTCTAAACACAACATTTAATCACAGCAGTTAAGAGGATGCCTTATTAGCTACCCATGCAGGCCATCGTAATTCATAGCATGCAAAGAGCTTTTATTTCTTGCCTAATAACCGCATGGACGTGCTGCATGCATTGGTCCTTGCCCGAGCAAAAAAAAGGGAGGAAAGGGGTTTCCACTGGAGACAACGAGGCAGAGGTGGAAACGCTCGCTGGAGTAATTTATTTTGCTTCCCCCTGGTTTCCTGACATCACGGTCCCACACCATTGTCAACCTATGTAGTAGTCAATAAATGAGAGAATTGTACAAGAAGCGGCCGACAGCTGGGACCAAGCAGCTCGAGCAGTATTTGTGTTTTTGAGGTGTGAGCACTGCAGAGTTTTTTGATGTTTAGCCTAGATATTAATTTTTCTCCTCTGAACAACAACGAAAACATCGCTGCACGTATTAACTGGGCGGGCTGTGGCCCGTCTAGCCCAGGCCAGATATCCAGCCCAGATATTAATTTTTTTCAAGCTGAAAATGGCTAGCCCGGCTATACTTTTTTTAGGAATACCCAGGCAAGGTCAAGTTTTTATTCTCCGCGCCGCTGGGCTGCAAATCTTTCCTAGGAGGGATGCATTAGGCTTAACAAGAAAATGGGCTTTAAGAAATAATAAATGGGATGTAATTATAAAAACTGGGCAGTAACTATAAAAAAATGCACCAAACACGTGATTACTTTATAAAATATTATTTTTGGATATTGAAAATTTTAATTTCATTAATTGTTGTGAGCGCAATGTTTCTTTGGATTTTTACGTAATATAAATTTATATTGAAATCGTATTTAATCTGACTAGAAATTTTGGGATAAAAATATTTCGGATCCCATCAAAATGTGGGAAATTTTATTGAATTATGTTTTGAACGGTTGGTTGAAATGGGCTGTACTTCTAACAAACTGTAAATGGGCTGTAGTAAATTCCATTAGAATTCAAAAATGGGCTACACATTCTTACAAATCTCAAATGGGCTATAAGTTCTCTGCCACACACTTCTGGCCTTACTAAGTTGACGCGTCCCCAAGAAAAACAGAGTTGACACGTATGCAAGGCTTTGTCAATTTATAGTCAACACACGGTTCTAGCAGCAGTGGCCATTGGATGTCCATCCAACGAATGCCGTGCTTCTTCTTCAATCTCGGATATTCTAGCTTCACCCGCCCAAAAAATAATTCCTCCCCCTGACATCTGGGGCGCACCGTTTCGGAAGCTGACCTGTGGGCCTACTAAGTTGACGTACTAAGGGCTTTATCAACTTAGTCAATATAAACGATTCTAGCTGCAGTGACCGTACGATGTCCATCCAACGGCCGTAGTACTTCTTCAACCTCTGGTCTTCTTGCTCCAGCCGCCCAAAGCAGCGCCGGTCGTGCCGCCTGCTCCTGCCTCTCGTGGTCGGTTGTGCTGCCGCGGAGGCCTCACCGCCCCCTACTATTCCCACCGCTGGCCAGGCCCTGTGGCGACGGCAGCCTCACACCGCAGCCGAAGGAGTGAACCCTCATACTCCTCTCCGCGTGGGCATCCACTGCCGCGTCTTCACTGGCTCCGCGTCGTCCCCTTCCTAGGCCTCGCCGTCGTCCACCGCCCTGGTGCTCTCGGCGCGGTGTGGTCAACATGGTCAAGGAACGACTTCCATCGGACGTGGACTGTACGTGGAGAGGCTGACAGCTAGGTCCACGGTGGCAGCAAGGAAGTGCCTCCTTATTACGCAGAAAATAATGATTCCTCCACCTGACAGCAGGGACCCACCGGACGGGCCACCAGTATTTTGCGAAAAAAATCGTTTCCCCCTGACTGCTGGGACCCACCGGACGGGCCACCGTCTTTCGCGAAAAAAACATTCCCCCCGCTGTCAGCTCGGACCCAGCGAAAGTGCCTGCTTATTATGCACAAAAAAATAAATGCTCCCCCAGCTAGCTGGGACCCACCTTGCTGGGAGGCTGACTTGTGGGCCTACTAAGTTGACGGGGACGAAGGGCTTTGTCAACTTAGTCAATATGAACGATTCTAGCTCCAGTGACCGTATGATGTCCATCCAACGGCCGTAGTGCTTCTTCAACCTCTGGTCTTCTTGCTCCAGCCGCCCAAAGCAGCGCTGGTCGTGCCGCATGCCCCTGCCTCCCGTGGCCGGCTGTGCTACCGCAGAGGCCCCACCGCTAGCCAGGCCCTGCGGCGACGGCAGCCTCACACCACAGCCGAACCAGTGAACCCTCGTAGTCCTCTCCGCGCGGGCTTCCACTGCCGCGTCCTCCCCTTCCTAGGCCCCGCCGTCGTCCACCGCTGTGGTGCTCTCCGCGCGGCGTGGTCAACATGGTCAAGGAACAACTTCCATCGAAAGAGTATTGTACGTGGAGAGGCTGACAGCTGGGTCCACGACCACAGCCCAGTTTTTTTTCTGATTTGCCAAGTAAGTCGCTTTGTCAGGCCTGTTGGGCTGCAAATTTTTCAAGACGAGGAGAGCTTTCATTCGGCTAGCCGAGAAAATGGCCCATCAGTAATGAGAAATGGGTTGTATATTTTTAGAACACATCAAACCAGCAATTAGTTTCAAATATCTTTTTTTCATTTCAAGATTTTAAATTACATTAATTTTTATGCATGGAGAATTTGTTGGATTTTATATTGATATACATTTATTTTTTAAATCAGTTTGAATGTGAGTCGAAATTTCGGGATTAAAAACAGTTCGGACTGCACCGAAATATGCAAAATTTCGTATAATTTTTTAACCGTTGCCACAATATGGACTGTAATGCTAACAAAAAGAATATGGGCTCCAAAAAAACCTTAAGAATTAGAAAATAGGCTGTAAATTATTAGAAATAATGGCAGATGGGTTGTATGCTGTTTTCCACAGATTTGAGGCTTTCCTAAAAAAAGGTTGACGCACAAGCACTGACTGTTGGATGTACATCCAATGGTCGTCGTGCTTCTTCAATCTCTGCTCTTCCTGCTCCAGCCGCTCAAACAAGCATCGGCGGGACTGTCTGCTCCCTCCTCCTCGCGGCCGGCTGTGCTGCCGCGCAGGCCTCACCGCCCGACTGTACTCCCATCACTGTCCTAGCCATCCCTCCACTCACCCACACCCGCTGTTATTCTCCGGCGACGGTAGACGAACCAGTAAACCCTCGTACAGTCATACTCCCCTCCGCATGGGAAACAACTGCCGAGTCTTCCCTGCCTCTGTGTCGTCCCCTTCCTAGGCCTCGTCGTCGTCCACCGCCCTAGTGCTCTCGGCGCGGCGTGATCAATGTGGTCAAGGAACGACTTCCATCGGACGTGGACTGTACGTGGAGAGGCTGACAGCTGGGTCCACGACCGCAGCAAGGAAGTGCCTCCTTATTACGGGAAAATAATGATTCCTCCACCTGACAGCTGGGACCCACCGGACGGGCCAGTCTATTTCACGAAAAAAACGTTTCCCCTGACTGCTGGGACCCACCAGCTACATCTTCGCACGCAAGGAAGTGCGTCCGGGCAAAAAAAATGATTCGCCCCCTGACTGCTGGGACCCATCAGCTACATCTTCGTATGCAAGGAAGTGCCTGACAGTCGGGACCCACCTGGTCGAAGCATACGTAGCGTTGTCATTCTGGTCGCGAACGTGTACGTACATACTGGTCGATGTAGAGGCGCGCACATGTCGTAGTAGAGGCACGCATGTGTCGTAGTAGAGGCGCGCACGTAGCATGTACACGTACGTACAACGGCCAGGGTGCAAGAAAGAAAATACGGCCACATATGTGTACATACGGGCGGGGTCTCGAACGCCTACTCGCGCATACGTACGGCCAGGGCTCGTGTACATGGCTGGGTCGGAACGGAGAAATAGCATCGTCGTCGTGTTCATGGGGAGGCAACGGAATGCGTCGTGTTCATGGGGAGGCAACGGAATGCGTCGTGTTCATGGGGAGGCAACGGAATGCGTCGTGTTCATGGGGAGGCAACAGAACGCGTGGGAGCCAACCGGCTGGGTCGGAACGGAATGCGTGGTCGTGTTCATCAAGGAGGGCTTGGACGGAATAGGTGATGGAAACGAGGCCTGGCGTACTGCAAAATGGAGGAAACGGCCTTGTGTTTGACCGGCCACGTTCGAAACGGGATCCTGTTCATCGGGAGGGCTCTGGCGTACCGCAAAACGGAGGAAACGGACCTCCTACGGTCGAAACGGGGGTCCTGTTGATCGGGAGGGGTGTGGCGTACCGCAAAACAGACAAAACGGACTTGTGTTGGAGCGCTACGGTCGAAACGGGGGTCCTGTTCATCGGGAGGGGTGTGGTGTACCGCAAAACGGGACTCCACGGGACACTGTTCATCTCCACCGTCGACCCCATCCAGCCTCCACGAGCTACTGTTCATCCACCGTCGACCTCCTCCAGCCTCCACCTGCGACTGTTCATCCACGGGCTCCTGTTCATCCAGCCTCCACCGCGCGCTACTCCACCGGCTACTGTTCGACCAGCCCTCTCCACAGGCTCCTGTTCAACCACCCCTCCACGGGCTACTGTTCATCCTTCCCTCCACCGTCTACTGTTCATCCTGCCCTCCACGGGGTGGTCCTGTTCATCCAGCCCTCCACGGGGTCATGTTCATCCAACCCCAACCGGCTCGACCGATCGGGGTCCTATTCATCTAGAGGCAACACCACGGGGTCCTGTTCATCCACCCCCACCGGGAACTGTTCATCCAAATCCCCCCCCAACGCTCACTATTCATCCAGAGGCAGCATCGATCGGCTTCAGTTAGCAGCAGTAGCGAAGGAATCGCTCGATCGAGTTCAGTTAACAGCCATCGATCAATCGCTCGGGTTCAGTAACGCGTAGCCTGCAGTGCAATCGCTCGGGTTCAGTTAGAGCCCAACGCCTTGCTCGGGTTCAGTTAGAGCCAACGCCTCACACACACACGCATACGTGTACGACAGAAACACGCATTGCTCGGCCCCCGACCTCCCACTGTAACCAGGAACTCCCCGAAATTTCCTCACCCTCACTTCTACCACGGTTTTTTCTGTCATGGACGGCCCAAAGAATGTCATGCAGCTGCGTCTCCGGCCCGGCCAGGACGAAAAGCCCATTTTCTGTCATGATTTTTTTGTCATAGAAGTAGGAGCCCACCACATCTATGATGATACCGGGTTTTGTCACAATTATCGTCATAGAAGTGTCATAAGTATGACAGGAAAAAAATTCCGTTTGGCCCAAAATGTCACGGATGTGTCTTTTTTTGTAGTGATGGTTCGCGAACCCGGAGGGTCTACATACTTACGGTTCGGTGACGCTAGAGTTGTTATGGGAAATTGTATGTGGTTACCAAAGATTGTTCGGAGTCCCGGATGAGATCCCGGACGTCACGAGGAGTTCCGAATGGTTCGGAGGTGAAGATTTATATATGGGAAGTCCAGTTTCAGTTATCGGAATGGTTTCGGGGGTTGTCGGTATTGTACCAAGACCACCGAAAGGTGTTCGGGGGTCCACCGGGTGGGGTCACCTGCCCCGGAGGACTTAGTGGGCTGAATATAGGTGGGAACCAGCCCCCTAGTGGGCTGGTGCGCCCCCAAGGCACCTAGGGTTGAAAACTCTAGGGGGAGGGGCCGCCTCCCACCTGCTTGGGGGGAAAGTCTCCCCCTCCTGGCCGCCGCCCCCACCCTCTAGATGCATCTAGAGGGGCCGGTCGCCTCTCCCCTTCAACCTATAAATAGGTAGGGGTGGGCAGGCAGATGCACCCCTTCCCCTAACGCAGCCCTCCACCCTCCAACACCTTCTCCTCCTCCGTAGTGCTTGGCGAAGCCCTGCCAGAGAACCGCAAGCTCCACCACCACGCCGTCATGCTACCGGAGCTCTCCCTCAACTTCTCCTCTCCCCTTGCTGGATCAGGAAGGAGGAGACGTCCCCGGGCTATGTGTGTGTTGAACGCGGAGGCGCCGTCCGTTCAGGGCTTGGATCGGATCTTCCGTGATTTGAATCGCCGCGAGTACGACTCCATCAACCACATTCTTGTAACACTTCCGCTTAGTGATCTTCAAGGGTATGAAGATGCACTCCCTACCTCTCGTTGCTAGTATATCCTAGATTGATATTGGTGACACATAGGAAAATTTGGAATTATTACTACGTTCCCCAATAGTGGTATCAGAGCTAGATTTATGCGTAGATTCTATGCACGAATAGAACACAATGTAGTTGTGGGTGATGATTTGGTCAATTTGCTTACCGTTGCTAGTCTTATCTTGATTCAGCGGCATTATGGGATGAAGTGGCCCGGACTGACCTTACAAGTACGCTTACGTGAGACTGGTTCCGCCGATTGACATGCACTTGATGCACAAGGTGGCTAGCGGGTGTCTGTCTCTCCCACTTTAGTCAGATCAGATTTGATGAAGAGGGTCCTTATGAAGGGTAAATAGCAATTGGCATATCATCATTGTGGCTTTTGCGTAGGTAAGAAACATTCTTGCTAGAAACCCCTAGCAGCCATGAAAAACATGCAACAACAATTAGAGGACGTCCAACATGTTTTTGCAGGATATGTTATGTGATGTGATATGGCCAAAAGGATATAATAAATTATATATGTGATGTATGAGATTGATCATGTTCTTTTAATAGTAATCACGACTTGCATATCGATGAGTATGACAACCGGCAGGAGCCATAGGAGTTGTCTTAATTTATTGTATGACCTGCATGTCAATGAAAACACCATGTAATTACTTTACTTTATTGCTAACCGTTAGCCATAGTAGTATAAGTAATAGTTGGCGAGACAATTTTCATGAAGACACAATGATGGAGATCATGGTGTCATGCCGGTGACGATGGTGATCATGCCGCGCCTCGAAGATGGAGATCAAAAGCGCAAGATGATATTGGCCATATCATGTCACTTTATGATTTGCATGTGATGTTTGTCATGTTTACATCTTATTTGCTTAGAACGACGGTACCATAAATAAGATCATCCCTCACTAAAATTTCAAGAAATGTGTTCCCCCTAACTGTGCACCGTTGCGAAGGTTCGTTGTTTCGAAGCACCACATGATGATCGTTTGTGATAGATTCTAATGTTCGCATACAACGGGTGTAATCCAGATTTACACATGCGAAACACTTAGGTTGACTTGAGGAGCCTAGCATGAGAGACCGAAAGGTCGAACATGAGTTGTGCAGTAGATGCGATCAACATGGAGATGTTCACCGTTGATGACTAGTTTGTCTCACATGATGATCGGACACGACCTAGTGGATTCAAATCATGTATCACTTAGATGACTAGAGGGATGTCTATCTGAGTGGGAGTTCATTAAATAATTTGATTAAATGAACTTAATTATCATGAACTTAGTCTAAAATTGTCTTTACAATCTATCTTGTAGATCCAATGGCCCACGCTAATGTTGCCCTCAACATCAACGCGTTCCTAGAGAAAACCAAGTTGAAAGACGATGGTAGCAACTATATGGACTGGGTCCGTAACTTGAGGATCATCCTCATAGCTGCCAAGAAAGCATATGTCCTTGATGCACCCCAAGGTGACGCACCCATTTTCCCAGCAACTCAAGACGTTATGAACGCCTGTCAGTCGCGTAGTGATGATTGCTCCCTGGTTTACTGCGGCATGCTTTACAGCTTAAAACCGGGGCCCCAAAAGCGTTTTGAGCAACATGGAGCATATGAGATGTTCCAAGAGCTGAAAATGATTTTCCAAGCTCATGCCCGGGTCGAGAGATATGAATTCTCCGACATGTTCTACAGTTGTAAGATGGAGGAAAATAGTTCTGTCGGCGAGCATATACTCAAAATGTTTGGGTTGCACAGCCGCTTGTCTCAGCTGGGAGTTAATCTTCCAGATGAATCAGTCATTGATAGGATCCTCCAGTCGCTTCCACCTAGCTACAAGAGCCTTGTGATGAACTACAATATGCAAGGGATGGAGAAGTCCATTCCTAAGTTATATTCGATGTTGAA